>NW_026527319.1:0-76373 GCF_022682495.2 Desmodus rotundus
CGGGCCCCCCCCCCCCGCCACCCCCCCCCCCCCCGGCTTTGCCGGCCAACGGTGGCGCCCGCCGAGGCCACGCCCCCTCAGCCCCAGGGAGCCCGGGGCGCCTCCTCGCGGCGGCAGGGCCCCGGAGGCGCCGCCTGCGCCTCCCGGGTTTCGCCTGGCGGCCGACACCCCGGAGGTGGGGTAGCGGCCGGCTTCGGCCTCCCGAGTTCTCTCCGGCGCGAGGCCGGCCGGGCGCCTCGCGACCCGGAAGGAACGTCCGCGGGTTGCCATGGTTACCAGGGTTGCTAGGCGGCGCTAGGCGCCCAGCGTGGCCAGCGAACGGTGGCCCCCGCGAGGCCACGGCCCCTCAGCCCCACGGAACGCTGGGCGCCCCCTCGCCCCGGCAGGTCCCCGGAGGCGCCGCCTCCGAACCCCGGGGTTCGCGTGGCGGCGGACACCCCGGAGGTGGGCCGGCGGCCGGCTTCGGCCTCCAGAGTTCTCCCCAGCGCGAGACCGGCCGGGGCGCCTCGCGACCCGGAAGGAACGTCCGCGGGTTGCCATGGTTACCAGGGTTGCCGGGCTCCGCCGGGCGCCCAGCAGCTGCGGGCGAACGGTGGCGCCGCCGAGGCCACGCCCCCTCAGCCCCACGGGGCCCGGGGCGCCTCTTCGCCGCGGCCCGGCCCCGGAGGGGCCGCCTCCGCCTCCCGGGTTTCGCGTGGCGGGGGACACCCCGGAGGTGGGCTGGCTTCCGCCTTCGGCCTCCCGAGTCCTCTCCGGGCCCCGGAGCGGCGGTGCCTGCGGCCGCAGGCCCTCGCCGCGACCGCCGTGGACGGGAGCCCGAGGCCGAGCCCCGGAAGACTGCCCTTGACCTCCCTGCTGCTCCGGAAACGCCGCCGGCCCCCACAGCCTGGCCGCCCCCTCCGCCCTTTGTGCCGGGACGCCGGCCCCGGGAGGCGGCAGAAACCGCCCCAGCCTTCCACACGGGGCTCGCCTGTCGCTGCGTGTCGTGTCGGGGAGGCGGTGGCGCGGCACGGGGCCTCCTCGGGCGTAGGAGGAGGCAGGAGCCCTGGGAAGGCCTCCGGAGCAGTAGCAGAGTCCGGGGGTGGGACCCCTCTCCACGCACGCGTGTCTGGGCGGCCAGGCCGTCCCCGCCTCCCACTCCACCCACCCTCGTCGCAGCCGCACTGCCCCCCCTGGTGGACGCGCGTCTCTCCCCGAGGCTGTCCGAGGCTGTCCGAGGCTGTCCGAGGCGCGGGCCGGCCGCGCGTGGCTCTCGGTGCTGCCCGAGGCAAAATCGTCCACGTGCTGCAAACATTATGACATGATTTCCCCTTCCTTATTGTTTCTCTGTTTAATGTGTGGCCCGCGACAGCTCCTCTTCCTCGCGTGTGGCCCAGATCCGCCAAAAGGTGGGGGGAACCCCCGCTGGGCCCGGGGCCCGTCCTGGCTCTCCCGAGGCGTTGCTTCCCAGCTAGCCGTGCCACCGTGCCCCGGACTTTCCCTCTTGTCCCGGCCCCCTGGCCCGTTCCCACCGCACGGGCATTGAAGGCTGGGGGGCAGGCCGAAGGCGGCGGGCGAACTCGGAGGGCACAACCCGACGGTGAGGTGCATCGCCCCCCAGCCGCTCGCCCGCCCCAGTCTCAGGCAGTCAGTACTCCCTCGGGTGCTCCAGCGTCACGGTGGGCGAGCTGGGGTGCGGGGCGGGGTTCCCGGACACCCGCCGACACAGCGAAGGGCTCCGTGAGGGCCGCTGTGTCGGCAGCCGCACCCGGGAAGCTCGCCTTATCATTCTGTCTCTAACCCGACCGGCCCCGGCCGGCCGTCCATTCATTCAAGCATGCGTCATTTGCGCCTCGCTCTAGCTGCCCTTCATTCGTGCAGTGGTGCGGCCTCTCGTGCGTGAGCACATCCCTGGGGCCGACTGCACGTCGGCCTGTCTCGCACCGGGGAGCGGGCCGGTGGGAGCGGACCGAGGCTTGTGCCAGGTCACGCGCCTGGCCGGGTACGTGCGCGGGCCCCACCGGGGGTTCCGGGCCCACGGCGTGGCCGAACGCCAGTGAGGACAACGGACGTCCATCGCCTCACTGCCTGAGGTCGCCGTGTCTGGCGACCTAGGGCTCCTAGCCCCGCGTCCAGCGCCGCGCCTTCCGGGGCGAACCAGCGCCCACTGCGCACGCGGCCCCGGAGGGGCAGCGCACGGGAAGTGTCCGTGTGGGGCCTGGGGCCTGGGGCCCGGCCCGAGTTCTCTCGGCGCGAGTCAGACAGCCCAACGCAACCCTTTCCTGTCCCGGGTCCCGCTCGGGCGGGGGCCCGACACGCGGAGAATCCTGCGCGGTGGCCTGTGTGAAACGCGGCGCATGACGGCCGGGCCAGCACTCTCCTCCGGGTTTCCCTGGCGGCCGGGTGCGAGGCCTCGGGTGGGGGCTCATCCCCGCGGAGCCCCCTGGTGGACCTCGCCCCTGCCCCGGGGCCCGGATCCAAGGCCAGACCGGACGGGCGGCCGCCAGCGGGCAGGAAGGTCCGCGGGTGGCCAGGGTTACCGGGGCTGCCAGGCTCCGCCCGGGCCCCCCCCCCCGCCACCCCCCCCCCCCGCCACCCCCCCCCCCCCCGGCTTTGCCGGCCAACGGTGGCGCCCGCCGAGGCCACGCCCCCTCAGCCCCAGGGAGCCCGGGGCGCCTCCTCGCAGCGGCAGGGCCCCGGAGGCGCCGCCTGCGCCTCCCGGGTTTCGCCTGGCGGCCGACACCCCGGAGGTGGGGTAGCGGCCGGCTTCGGCCTCCCGAGTTCTCTCCGGCGCGAGGCCGGCCGGGCGCCTCGCGACCCGGAAGGAACGTCCGCGGGTTGCCATGGTTACCAGGGTTGCTAGGCGGCGCTAGGCGCCCAGCGTGGCCAGCGAACGGTGGCCCCCGCGAGGCCACGGCCCCTCAGCCCCACGGAACGCTGGGCGCCCCCTCGCCCCGGCAGGTCCCCGGAGGCGCCGCCTCCGAACCCCGGGGTTCGCGTGGCGGCGGACACCCCGGAGGTGGGCCGGCGGCCGGCTTCGGCCTCCAGAGTTCTCCCCAGCGCGAGACCGGCCGGGGCGCCTCGCGACCCGGAAGGAACGTCCGCGGGTTGCCATGGTTACCAGGGTTGCCGGGCTCCGCCCGGCGCCCAGCAGCTGCGGGCGAACGGTGGCGCCGCCGAGGCCACGCCCCCTCAGCCCCACGGGGCCCGGGGCGCCTCTTCGCCGCGGCCCGGCCCCGGAGGGGCCGCCTCCGCCTCCCGGGTTTCGCGTGGCGGGGGACACCCCGGAGGTGGGCTGGCTTCCGCCTTCGGCCTCCCGAGTCCTCTCCGGGCCCCGGAGCGGCGGTGCCTGCGGCCGCAGGCCCTCGCCGCGACCGCCGTGGACGGGAGCCCGAGGCCGAGCCCCGGAAGACTGCCCTTGACCTCCCTGCTGCTCCGGAAACGCCGCCGGCCCCCACAGCCTGGCCGCCCCCTCCGCCCTTTGTGCCGGGACGCCGGCCCCGGGAGGCGGCAGAAACCGCCCCAGCCTTCCACACGGGGCTCGCCTGTCGCTGCGTGTCGTGTCGGGGAGGCGGTGGCGCGGCACGGGGCCTCCTCGGGCGTAGGAGGAGGCAGGAGCCCTGGGAAGGCCTCCGGAGCAGTAGCAGAGTCCGGGGGTGGGACCCCTCTCCACGCACGCGTGTCTGGGCGGCCAGGCCGTCCCCGCCTCCCACTCCACCCACCCTCGTCGCAGCCGCACTGCCCCCCCTGGTGGACGCGCGTCTCTCCCCGAGGCTGTCCGAGGCTGTCCGAGGCTGTCCGAGGCTGTCCGAGGCTGTCCGAGGCGCGGGCCGGCCGCGCGTGGCTCTCGGTGCTGCCCGAGGCAAAATCGTCCACGTGCTGCAAACATTATGACATGATTTCCCCTTCCTTATTGTTTCTCTGTTTAATGTGTGGCCCGCGACAGCTCCTCTTCCTCGCGTGTGGCCCAGATCCGCCAAAAGGTGGGGGGAACCCCCGCTGGGCCCGGGGCCCGTCCTGGCTCTCCCGAGGCGTTGCTTCCCAGCTAGCCGTGCCACCGTGCCCCGGACTTTCCCTCTTGTCCCGGCCCCCTGGCCCGTTCCCACCGCACGGGCATTGAAGGCTGGGGGGCAGGCCGAAGGCGGCGGGCGAACTCGGAGGGCACAACCCGACGGTGAGGTGCATCGCCCCCCAGCCGCTCGCCCGCCCCAGTCTCAGGCAGTCAGTACTCCCTCGGGTGCTCCAGCGTCACGGTGGGCGAGCTGGGGTGCGGGGCGGGGTTCCCGGACACCCGCCGACACAGCGAAGGGCTCCGTGAGGGCCGCTGTGTCGGCAGCCGCACCCGGGAAGCTCGCCTTATCATTCTGTCTCTAACCCGACCGGCCCCGGCCGGCCGTCCATTCATTCAAGCATGCGTCATTTGCGCCTCGCTCTAGCTGCCCTTCATTCGTGCAGTGGTGCGGCCTCTCGTGTGTGAGCACATCCCTGGGGCCGACTGCACGTCGGCCTGTCTCGCACCGGGGAGCGGGCCGGTGGGAGCGGACCGAGGCTTGTGCCAGGTCACGCGCCTGGCCGGGTACGTGCGCGGGCCCCACCGGGGGTTCCGGGCCCACGGCGTGGCCGAACGCCAGTGAGGACAACGGACGTCCATCGCCTCACTGCCTGAGGTCGCCGTGTCTGGCGACCTAGGGCTCCTAGCCCCGCGTCCAGCGCCGCGCCTTCCGGGGCGAACCAGCGCCCACTGCGCACGCGGCCCCGGAGGGGCAGCGCACGGGAAGTGTCCGTGTGGGGCCTGGGGCCTGGGGCCCGGCCCGAGTTCTCTCGGCGCGAGTCAGACAGCCCAACGCAACCCTTTCCTGTCCCGGGTCCCGCTCGGGCGGGGGCCCGACACGCGGAGAATCCTGCGCGGTGGCCTGTGTGAAACGCGGCGCATGACGGCCGGGCCAGCACTCTCCTCCGGGTTTCCCTGGCGGCCGGGTGCGAGGCCTCGGGTGGGGGCTCATCCCCGCGGAGCCCCCTGGTGGACCTCGCCCCTGCCCCCGGGGCCCGGATCCAAGGCCAGACCGGACGGGCGGCCGCCAGCGGGCAGGAAGGTCCGCGGGTGGCCAGGGTTACCGGGGCTGCCAGGCTCCGCCCGGGCCCCCCCCCCCCGCCACCCCCCCCCCCCCGGCTTTGCCGGCCAACGGTGGCGCCCGCCGAGGCCACGCCCCCTCAGCCCCAGGGAGCCCGGGGCGCCTCCTCGCGGCGGCAGGGCCCCGGAGGCGCCGCCTGCGCCTCCCGGGTTTCGCCTGGCGGCCGACACCCCGGAGGTGGGGTAGCGGCCGGCTTCGGCCTCCCGAGTTCTCTCCGGCGCGAGGCCGGCCGGGCGCCTCGCGACCCGGAAGGAACGTCCGCGGGTTGCCATGGTTACCAGGGTTGCTAGGCGGCGCTAGGCGCCCAGCGTGGCCAGCGAACGGTGGCCCCCGCGAGGCCACGGCCCCTCAGCCCCACGGAACGCTGGGCGCCCCCTCGCCCCGGCAGGTCCCCGGAGGCGCCGCCTCCGAACCCCGGGGTTCGCGTGGCGGCGGACACCCCGGAGGTGGGCCGGCGGCCGGCTTCGGCCTCCAGAGTTCTCCCCAGCGCGAGACCGGCCGGGGCGCCTCGCGACCCGGAAGGAACGTCCGCGGGTTGCCATGGTTACCAGGGTTGCCGGGCTCCGCCCGGCGCCCAGCAGCTGCGGGCGAACGGTGGCGCCGCCGAGGCCACGCCCCCTCAGCCCCACGGGGCCCGGGGCGCCTCTTCGCCGCGGCCCGGCCCCGGAGGGGCCGCCTCCGCCTCCCGGGTTTCGCGTGGCGGGGGACACCCCGGAGGTGGGCTGGCTTCCGCCTTCGGCCTCCCGAGTCCTCTCCGGGCCCCGGAGCGGCGGTGCCTGCGGCCGCAGGCCCTCGCCGCGACCGCCGTGGACGGGAGCCCGAGGCCGAGCCCCGGAAGACTGCCCTTGACCTCCCTGCTGCTCCGGAAACGCCGCCGGCCCCCACAGCCTGGCCGCCCCCTCCGCCCTTTGTGCCGGGACGCCGGCCCCGGGAGGCGGCAGAAACCGCCCCAGCCTTCCACACGGGGCTCGCCTGTCGCTGCGTGTCGTGTCGGGGAGGCGGTGGCGCGGCACGGGGCCTCCTCGGGCGTAGGAGGAGGCAGGAGCCCTGGGAAGGCCTCCGGAGCAGTAGCAGAGTCCGGGGGTGGGACCCCTCTCCACGCACGCGTGTCTGGGCGGCCAGGCCGTCCCCGCCTCCCACTCCACCCACCCTCGTCGCAGCCGCACTGCCCCCCCTGGTGGACGCGCGTCTCTCCCCGAGGCTGTCCGAGGCTGTCCGAGGCTGTCCGAGGCTGTCCGAGGCGCGGGCCGGCCGCGCGTGGCTCTCGGTGCTGCCCGAGGCAAAATCGTCCACGTGCTGCAAACATTATGACATGATTTCCCCTTCCTTATTGTTTCTCTGTTTAATGTGTGGCCCGCGACAGCTCCTCTTCCTCGCGTGTGGCCCAGATCCGCCAAAAGGTGGGGGGAACCCCCGCTGGGCCCGGGGCCCGTCCTGGCTCTCCCGAGGCGTTGCTTCCCAGCTAGCCGTGCCACCGTGCCCCGGACTTTCCCTCTTGTCCCGGCCCCCTGGCCCGTTCCCACCGCACGGGCATTGAAGGCTGGGGGGCAGGCCGAAGGCGGCGGGCGAACTCGGAGGGCACAACCCGACGGTGAGGTGCATCGCCCCCCAGCCGCTCGCCCGCCCCAGTCTCAGGCAGTCAGTACTCCCTCGGGTGCTCCAGCGTCACGGTGGGCGAGCTGGGGTGCGGGGCGGGGTTCCCGGACACCCGCCGACACAGCGAAGGGCTCCGTGAGGGCCGCTGTGTCGGCAGCCGCACCCGGGAAGCTCGCCTTATCATTCTGTCTCTAACCCGACCGGCCCCGGCCGGCCGTCCATTCATTCAAGCATGCGTCATTTGCGCCTCGCTCTAGCTGCCCTTCATTCGTGCAGTGGTGCGGCCTCTCGTGTGTGAGCACATCCCTGGGGCCGACTGCACGTCGGCCTGTCTCGCACCGGGGAGCGGGCCGGTGGGAGCGGACCGAGGCTTGTGCCAGGTCACGCGCCTGGCCGGGTACGTGCGCGGGCCCCACCGGGGGTTCCGGGCCCACGGCGTGGCCGAACGCCAGTGAGGACAACGGACGTCCATCGCCTCACTGCCTGAGGTCGCCGTGTCTGGCGACCTAGGGCTCCTAGCCCCGCGTCCAGCGCCGCGCCTTCCGGGGCGAACCAGCGCCCACTGCGCACGCGGCCCCGGAGGGGCAGCGCACGGGAAGTGTCCGTGTGGGGCCTGGGGCCTGGGGCCCGGCCCGAGTTCTCTCGGCGCGAGTCAGACAGCCCAACGCAACCCTTTCCTGTCCCGGGTCCCGCTCGGGCGGGGGCCCGACACGCGGAGAATCCTGCGCGGTGGCCTGAGTGAAACGCGGCGCATGACGGCCGGGCCAGCACTCTCCTCCGGGTTTCCCTGGCGGCCGGGTGCGAGGCCTCGGGTGGAGGCTCATCCCCGCGGAGCCCCCTGGTGGACCTCGCCCCTGCCCCCGGGGCCCGGATCCAAGGCCAGACCGGACGGGCGGCCGCCAGCGGGCAGGAAGGTCCGCGGGTGGCCAGGGTTACCGTGGCTGCCAGGCTCCGCCCGGGCCCCCCCCCCCCGCCACCCCCCCCCCCGGCACCCCCCCCCCCGGCTTTGCCGGCCAACGGTGGCGCCCGCCGAGGCCACGCCCCCTCAGCCCCAGGGAGCCCGGGGCGCCTCCTCGCGGCGGCAGGGCCCCGGAGGCGCCGCCTGCGCCTCCCGGGTTTCGCCTGGCGGCCGACACCCCGGAGGTGGGGTAGCGGCCGGCTTCGGCCTCCCGAGTTCTCTCCGGCGCGAGGCCGGCCGGGCGCCTCGCGACCCGGAAGGAACGTCCGCGGGTTGCCATGGTTACCAGGGTTGCTAGGCGGCGCTAGGCGCCCAGCGTGGCCAGCGAACGGTGGCCCCCGCGAGGCCACGGCCCCTCAGCCCCACGGAACGCTGGGCGCCCCCTCGCCCCGGCAGGTCCCCGGAGGCGCCGCCTACGAACCCCGGGGTTCGCGTGGCGGCGGACACCCCGGAGGTGGGCCCGCGGCCGGCTTCGGCCTCCAGAGTTCTCCCCAGCGCGAGACCGGCCGGGGCGCCTCGCGACCCGGAAGGAACGTCCGCGGGTTGCCATGGTTACCAGGGTTGCCGGGCTCCGCCCGGCGCCCAGCAGCTGCGGGCGAACGGTGGCGCCGCCGAGGCCACGCCCCCTCAGCCCCACGGGGCCCGGGGCGCCTCTTCGCCGCGGCCCGGCCCCGGAGGGGCCGCCTCCGCCTCCCGGGTATCGCGTGGCGGGGGACACCCCGGAGGTGGGCTGGCTTCCGCCTTCGGCCTCCCGAGTCCTCTCCGGGCCCCGGAGCGGCGGTGCCTGCGGCCGCAGGCCCTCGCCGCGACCGCCGTGGACGGGAGCCCGAGGCCGAGCCCCGGAAGACTGCCCTTGACCTCCCTGCTGCTCCGGAAACGCCGCCGGCCCCCACAGCCTGGCCGCCCCCTCCGCCCTTTGTGCCGGGACGCCGGCCCCGGGAGGCGGCAGAAACCGCCCCAGCCTTCCACACGGGGCTCGCCTGTCGCTGCGTGTCGTGTCGGGGAGGCGGTGGCGCGGCACGGGGCCTCCTCGGGCGTAGGAGGAGGCAGGAGCCCTGGGAAGGCCTCCGGAGCAGTAGCAGAGTCCGGGGGTGGGACCCCTCTCCACGCACGCGTGTCTGGGCGGCCAGGCCGTCCCCGCCTCCCACTCCACCCACCCTCGTCGCAGCCGCACTGCCCCCCCTGGTGGACGCGCGTCTCTCCCCGAGGCTGTCCGAGGCTGTCCGAGGCTGTCCGAGGCTGTCCGAGGCGCGGGCCGGCCGCGCGTGGCTCTCGGTGCTGCCCGAGGCAAAATCGTCCACGTGCTGCAAACATTATGACATGATTTCCCCTTCCTTATTGTTTCTCTGTTTAATGTGTGGCCCGCGACAGCTCCTCTTCCTCGCGTGTGGCCCAGATCCGCCAAAAGGTGGGGGGAACCCCCGCTGGGCCCGGGGCCCGTCCTGGCTCTCCCGAGGCGTTGCTTCCCAGCTAGCCGTGCCACCGTGCCCCGGACTTTCCCTCTTGTCCCGGCCCCCTGGCCCGTTCCCACCGCACGGGCATTGAAGGCTGGGGGGCAGGCCGAAGGCGGCGGGCGAACTCGGAGGGCACAACCCGACGGTGAGGTGCATCGCCCCCCAGCCGCTCGCCCGCCCCAGTCTCAGGCAGTCAGTACTCCCTCGGGTGCTCCAGCGTCACGGTGGGCGAGCTGGGGTGCGGGGCGGGGTTCCCGGACACCCGCCGACACAGCGAAGGGCTCCGTGAGGGCCGCTGTGTCGGCAGCCGCACCCGGGAAGCTCGCCTTATCATTCTGTCTCTAACCCGACCGGCCCCGGCCGGCCGTCCATTCATTCAAGCATGCGTCATTTGCGCCTCGCTCTAGCTGCCCTTCATTCGTGCAGTGGTGCGGCCTCTCGTGCGTGAGCACATCCCTGGGGCCGACTGCACGTCGGCCTGTCTCGCACCGGGGAGCGGGCCGGTGGGAGCGGACCGAGGCTTGTGCCAGGTCACGCGCCTGGCCGGGTACGTGCGCGGGCCCCACCGGGGGTTCCGGGCCCACGGCGTGGCCGAACGCCAGTGAGGACAACGGACGTCCATCGCCTCACTGCCTGAGGTCGCCGTGTCTGGCGACCTAGGGCTCCTAGCCCCGCGTCCAGCGCCGCGCCTTCCGGGGCGAACCAGCGCCCACTGCGCACGCGGCCCCGGAGGGGCAGCGCACGGGAAGTGTCCGTGTGGGGCCTGGGGCCTGGGGCCCGGCCCGAGTTCTCTCGGCGCGAGTCAGACAGCCCAACGCAACCCTTTCCTGTCCCGGGTCCCGCTCGGGCGGGGGCCCGACACGCGGAGAATCCTGCGCGGTGGCCTGTGTGAAACGCGGCGCATGACGGCCGGGCCAGCACTCTCCTCCGGGTTTCCCTGGCGGCCGGGTGCGAGGCCTCGGGTGGGGGCTCATCCCCGCGGAGCCCCCTGGTGGACCTCGCCCCTGCCCCCGGGGCCCGGATCCAAGGCCAGACCGGACGGGCGGCCGCCAGCGGGCAGGAAGGTCCGCGGGTGGCCAGGGTTACCGGGGCTGCCAGGCTCCGCCCGGGCCCCCCCCCCGCCACCCCCCCCCCCGCCACCCCCCCCCCCCCGGCTTTGCCGGCCAACGGTGGCGCCCGCCGAGGCCACGCCCCCTCAGCCCCAGGGAGCCCGGGGCGCCTCCTCGCAGCGGCAGGGCCCCGGAGGCGCCGCCTGCGCCTCCCGGGTTTCGCCTGGCGGCCGACACCCCGGAGGTGGGGTAGCGGCCGGCTTCGGCCTCCCGAGTTCTCTCCGGCGCGAGGCCGGCCGGGCGCCTCGCGACCCGGAAGGAACGTCCGCGGGTTGCCATGGTTACCAGGGTTGCTAGGCGGCGCTAGGCGCCCAGCGTGGCCAGCGAACGGTGGCCCCCGCGAGGCCACGGCCCCTCAGCCCCACGGAACGCTGGGCGCCCCCTCGCCCCGGCAGGTCCCCGGAGGCGCCGCCTCCGAACCCCGGGGTTCGCGTGGCGGCGGACACCCCGGAGGTGGGCCGGCGGCCGGCTTCGGCCTCCAGAGTTCTCCCCAGCGCGAGACCGGCCGGGGCGCCTCGCGACCCGGAAGGAACGTCCGCGGGTTGACATGGTTACCAGGGTTGCCGGGCTCCGCCCGGCGCCCAGCAGCTGCGGGCGAACGGTGGCGCCGCCGAGGCCACGCCCCCTCAGCCCCACGGGGCCCGGGGCGCCTCTTCGCCGCGGCCCGGCCCCGGAGGGGCCGCCTCCGCCTCCCGGGTTTCGCGTGGCGGGGGACACCCCGGAGGTGGGCTGGCTTCCGCCTTCGGCCTCCCGAGTCCTCTCCGGGCCCCGGAGCGGCGGTGCCTGCGGCCGCAGGCCCTCGCCGCGACCGCCGTGGACGGGAGCCCGAGGCCGAGCCCCGGAAGACTGCCCTTGACCTCCCTGCTGCTCCGGAAACGCCGCCGGCCCCCACAGCCTGGCCGCCCCCTCCGCCCTTTGTGCCGGGACGCCGGCCCCGGGAGGCGGCAGAAACCGCCCCAGCCTTCCACACGGGGCTCGCCTGTCGCTGCGTGTCGTGTCGGGGAGGCGGTGGCGCGGCACGGGGCCTCCTCGGGCGTAGGAGGAGGCAGGAGCCCTGGGAAGGCCTCCGGAGCAGTAGCAGAGTCCGGGGGTGGGACCCCTCTCCACGCACGCGTGTCTGGGCGGCCAGGCCGTCCCCGCCTCCCACTCCACCCACCCTCGTCGCAGCCGCACTGCCCCCCCTGGTGGACGCGCGTCTCTCCCCGAGGCTGTCCGAGGCTGTCCGAGGCTGTCCGAGGCTGTCCGAGGCGCGGGCCGGCCGCGCGTGGCTCTCGGTGCTGCCCGAGGCAAAATCGTCCACGTGCTGCAAACATTATGACATGATTTCCCCTTCCTTATTGTTTCTCTGTTTAATGTGTGGCCCGCGACAGCTCCTCTTCCTCGCGTGTGGCCCAGATCCGCCAAAAGGTGGGGGGAACCCCCGCTGGGCCCGGGGCCCGTCCTGGCTCTCCCGAGGCGTTGCTTCCCAGCTAGCCGTGCCACCGTGCCCCGGACTTTCCCTCTTGTCCCGGCCCCCTGGCCCGTTCCCACCGCACGGGCATTGAAGGCTGGGGGGCAGGCCGAAGGCGGCGGGCGAACTCGGAGGGCACAACCCGACGGTGAGGTGCATCGCCCCCCAGCCGCTCGCCCGCCCCAGTCTCAGGCAGTCAGTACTCCCTCGGGTGCTCCAGCGTCACGGTGGGCGAGCTGGGGTGCGGGGCGGGGTTCCCGGACACCCGCCGACACAGCGAAGGGCTCCGTGAGGGCCGCTGTGTCGGCAGCCGCACCCGGGAAGCTCGCCTTATCATTCTGTCTCTAACCCGACCGGCCCCGGCCGGCCGTCCATTCATTCAAGCATGCGTCATTTGCGCCTCGCTCTAGCTGCCCTTCATTCGTGCAGTGGTGCGGCCTCTCGTGTGTGAGCACATCCCTGGGGCCGACTGCACGTCGGCCTGTCTCGCACCGGGGAGCGGGCCGGTGGGAGCGGACCGAGGCTTGTGCCAGGTCACGCGCCTGGCCGGGTACGTGCGCGGGCCCCACCGGGGGTTCCGGGCCCACGGCGTGGCCGAACGCCAGTGAGGACAACGGACGTCCATCGCCTCACTGCCTGAGGTCGCCGTGTCTGGCGACCTAGGGCTCCTAGCCCCGCGTCCAGCGCCGCGCCTTCCGGGGCGAACCAGCGCCCACTGCGCACGCGGCCCCGGAGGGGCAGCGCACGGGAAGTGTCCGTGTGGGGCCTGGGGCCTGGGGCCCGGCCCGAGTTCTCTCGGCGCGAGTCAGACAGCCCAACGCAACCCTTTCCTGTCCCGGGTCCCGCTCGGGCGGGGGCCCGACACGCGGAGAATCCTGCGCGGTGGCCTGTGTGAAACGCGGCGCATGACGGCCGGGCCAGCACTCTCCTCCGGGTTTCCCTGGCGGCCGGGTGCGAGGCCTCGGGTGGGGGCTCATCCCGGCGGAGCCCCCTGGTGGACCTCGCCCCTGCCCCCGGGGCCCGGATCCAAGGCCAGACCGGACGGGCGGCCGCCAGCGGGCAGGAAGGTCCGCGGGTGGCCAGGGTTACCGGGGCTGCCAGGCTCCGCCCGGGCCCCCCCCCCCCCCGCCACCCCCCCCCCCCCGGCTTTGCCGGCCAACGGTGGCGCCCGCCGAGGCCACGCCCCCTCAGCCCCAGGGAGCCCGGGGCGCCTCCTCGCGGCGGCAGGGCCCCGGAGGCGCCGCCTGCGCCTCCCGGGGTTCGCGTGGCGGCGGACACCCCGGAGGTGGGCCGGCGGCCGGCTTCGGCCTCCAGAGTTCTCCCCAGCGCGAGACCGGCCGGGGCGCCTCGCGACCCGGAAGGAACGTCCGCGGGTTGCCATGGTTACCAGGGTTGCCGGGCTCCGCCGGGCGCCCAGCAGCTGCGGGCGAACGGTGGCGCCGCCGAGGCCACGCCCCCTCAGCCCCACGGGGCCCGGGGCGCCTCTTCGCCGCGGCCCGGCCCCGGAGGGGCCGCCTCCGCCTCCCGGGTTTCGCGTGGCGGGGGACACCCCGGAGGTGGGCTGGCTTCCGCCTTCGGCCTCCCGAGTCCTCTCCGGGCCCCGGAGCGGCGGTGCCTGCGGCCGCAGGCCCTCGCCGCGACCGCCGTGGACGGGAGCCCGAGGCCGAGCCCCGGAAGACTGCCCTTGACCTCCCTGCTGCTCCGGAAACGCCGCCGGCCCCCACAGCCTGGCCGCCCCCTCCGCCCTTTGTGCCGGGACGCCGGCCCCGGGAGGCGGCAGAAACCGCCCCAGCCTTCCACACGGGGCTCGCCTGTCGCTGCGTGTCGTGTCGGGGAGGCGGTGGCGCGGCACGGGGCCTCCTCGGGCGTAGGAGGAGGCAGGAGCCCTGGGAAGGCCTCCGGAGCAGTAGCAGAGTCCGGGGGTGGGACCCCTCTCCACGCACGCGTGTCTGGGCGGCCAGGCCGTCCCCGCCTCCCACTCCACCCACCCTCGTCGCAGCCGCACTGCCCCCCCTGGTGGACGCGCGTCTCTCCCCGAGGCTGTCCGAGGCTGTCCGAGGCTGTCCGAGGCTGTCCGAGGCGCGGGCCGGCCGCGCGTGGCTCTCGGTGCTGCCCGAGGCAAAATCGTCCACGTGCTGCAAACATTATGACATGATTTCCCCTTCCTTATTGTTTCTCTGTTTAATGTGTGGCCCGCGACAGCTCCTCTTCCTCGCGTGTGGCCCAGATCCGCCAAAAGGTGGGGGGAACCCCCGCTGGGCCCGGGGCCCGTCCTGGCTCTCCCGAGGCGTTGCTTCCCAGCTAGCCGTGCCACCGTGCCCCGGACTTTCCCTCTTGTCCCGGCCCCCTGGCCCGTTCCCACCGCACGGGCATTGAAGGCTGGGGGGCAGGCCGAAGGCGGCGGGCGAACTCGGAGGGCACAACCCGACGGTGAGGTGCATCGCCCCCCAGCCGCTCGCCCGCCCCAGTCTCAGGCAGTCAGTACTCCCTCGGGTGCTCCAGCGTCACGGTGGGCGAGCTGGGGTGCGGGGCGGGGTTCCCGGACACCCGCCGACACAGCGAAGGGCTCCGTGAGGGCCGCTGTGTCGGCAGCCGCACCCGGGAAGCTCGCCTTATCATTCTGTCTCTAACCCGACCGGCCCCGGCCGGCCGTCCATTCATTCAAGCATGCGTCATTTGCGCCTCGCTCTAGCTGCCCTTCATTCGTGCAGTGGTGCGGCCTCTCGTGTGTGAGCACATCCCTGGGGCCGACTGCACGTCGGCCTGTCTCGCACCGGGGAGCGGGCCGGTGGGAGCGGACCGAGGCTTGTGCCAGGTCACGCGCCTGGCCGGGTACGTGCGCGGGCCCCACCGGGGGTTCCGGGCCCACGGCGTGGCCGAACGCCAGTGAGGACAACGGACGTCCATCGCCTCACTGCCTGAGGTCGCCGTGTCTGGCGACCTAGGGCTCCTAGCCCCGCGTCCAGCGCCGCGCCTTCCGGGGCGAACCAGCGCCCACTGCGCACGCGGCCCCGGAGGGGCAGCGCACGGGAAGTGTCCGTGTGGGGCCTGGGGCCTGGGGCCCGGCCCGAGTTCTCTCGGCGCGAGTCAGACAGCCCAACGCAACCCTTTCCTGTCCCGGGTCCCGCTCGGGCGGGGGCCCGACACGCGGAGAATCCTGCGCGGTGGCCTGTGTGAAACGCGGCGCATGACGGCCGGGCCAGCACTCTCCTCCGGGTTTCCCTGGCGGCCGGGTGCGAGGCCTCGGGTGGGGGCTCATCCCGGCGGAGCCCCCTGGTGGACCTCGCCCCTGCCCCCGGGGCCCGGATCCAAGGCCAGACCGGACGGGCGGCCGCCAGCGGGCAGGAAGGTCCGCGGGTGGCCAGGGTTACCGGGGCTGCCAGGCTCCGCCCGGGCCCCCCCCCCCCCCGCCACCCCCCCCCCCCGGCTTTGCCGGCCAACGGTGGCGCCCGCCGAGGCCACGCCCCCTCAGCCCCAGGGAGCCCGGGGCGCCTCCTCGCGGCGGCAGGGCCCCGGAGGCGCCGCCTGCGCCTCCCGGGGTTCGCGTGGCGGCGGACACCCCGGAGGTGGGCCGGCGGCCGGCTTCGGCCTCCAGAGTTCTCCCCAGCGCGAGACCGGCCGGGGCGCCTCGCGACCCGGAAGGAACGTCCGCGGGTTGCCATGGTTACCAGGGTTGCCGGGCTCCGCCCGGCGCCCAGCAGCTGCGGGCGAACGGTGGCGCCGCCGAGGCCACGCCCCCTCAGCCCCACGGGGCCCGGGGCGCCTCTTCGCCGCGGCCCGGCCCCGGAGGGGCCGCCTCCGCCTCCCGGGTTTCGCGTGGCGGGGGACACCCCGGAGGTGGGCTGGCTTCCGCCTTCGGCCTCCCGAGTCCTCTCCGGGCCCCGGAGCGGCGGTGCCTGCGGCCGCAGGCCCTCGCCGCGACCGCCGTGGACGGGAGCCCGAGGCCGAGCCCCGGAAGACTGCCCTTGACCTCCCTGCTGCTCCGGAAACGCCGCCGGCCCCCACAGCCTGGCCGCCCCCTCCGCCCTTTGTGCCGGGACGCCGGCCCCGGGAGGCGGCAGAAACCGCCCCAGCCTTCCACACGGGGCTCGCCTGTCGCTGCGTGTCGTGTCGGGGAGGCGGTGGCGCGGCACGGGGCCTCCTCGGGCGTAGGAGGAGGCAGGAGCCCTGGGAAGGCCTCCGGAGCAGTAGCAGAGTCCGGGGGTGGGACCCCTCTCCACGCACGCGTGTCTGGGCGGCCAGGCCGTCCCCGCCTCCCACTCCACCCACCCTCGTCGCAGCCGCACTGCCCCCCCTGGTGGACGCGCGTCTCTCCCCGAGGCTGTCCGAGGCTGTCCGAGGCTGTCCGAGGCGCGGGCCGGCCGCGCGTGGCTCTCGGTGCTGCCCGAGGCAAAATCGTCCACGTGCTGCAAACATTATGACATGATTTCCCCTTCCTTATTGTTTCTCTGTTTAATGTGTGGCCCGCGACAGCTCCTCTTCCTCGCGTGTGGCCCAGATCCGCCAAAAGGTGGGGGGAACCCCCGCTGGGCCCGGGGCCCGTCCTGGCTCTCCCGAGGCGTTGCTTCCCAGCTAGCCGTGCCACCGTGCCCCGGACTTTCCCTCTTGTCCCGGCCCCCTGGCCCGTTCCCACCGCACGGGCATTGAAGGCTGGGGGGCAGGCCGAAGGCGGCGGGCGAACTCGGAGGGCACAACCCGACGGTGAGGTGCATCGCCCCCCAGCCGCTCGCCCGCCCCAGTCTCAGGCAGTCAGTACTCCCTCGGGTGCTCCAGCGTCACGGTGGGCGAGCTGGGGTGCGGGGCGGGGTTCCCGGACACCCGCCGACACAGCGAAGGGCTCCGTGAGGGCCGCTGTGTCGGCAGCCGCACCCGGGAAGCTCGCCTTATCATTCTGTCTCTAACCCGACCGGCCCCGGCCGGCCGTCCATTCATTCAAGCATGCGTCATTTGCGCCTCGCTCTAGCTGCCCTTCATTCGTGCAGTGGTGCGGCCTCTCGTGTGTGAGCACATCCCTGGGGCCGACTGCACGTCGGCCTGTCTCGCACCGGGGAGCGGGCCGGTGGGAGCGGACCGAGGCTTGTGCCAGGTCACGCGCCTGGCCGGGTACGTGCGCGGGCCCCACCGGGGGTTCCGGGCCCACGGCGTGGCCGAACGCCAGTGAGGACAACGGACGTCCATCGCCTCACTGCCTGAGGTCGCCGTGTCTGGCGACCTAGGGCTCCTAGCCCCGCGTCCAGCGCCGCGCCTTCCGGGGCGAACCAGCGCCCACTGCGCACGCGGCCCCGGAGGGGCAGCGCACGGGAAGTGTCCGTGTGGGGCCTGGGGCCTGGGGCCCGGCCCGAGTTCTCTCGGCGCGAGTCAGACAGCCCAACGCAACCCTTTCCTGTCCCGGGTCCCGCTCGGGCGGGGGCCCGACACGCGGAGAATCCTGCGCGGTGGCCTGTGTGAAACGCGGCGCATGACGGCCGGGCCAGCACTCTCCTCCGGGTTTCCCTGGCGGCCGGGTGCGAGGCCTCGGGTGGGGGCTCATCCCGGCGGAGCCCCCTGGTGGACCTCGCCCCTGCCCCCGGGGCCCGGATCCAAGGCCAGACCGGACGGGCGGCCGCCAGCGGGCAGGAAGGTCCGCGGGTGGCCAGGGTTACCGGGGCTGCCAGGCTCCGCCCGGGCCCCCCCCCCCCCGCCACCCCCCCCCCCCCCCGGCTTTGCCGGCCAACGGTGGCGCCCGCCGAGGCCACGCCCCCTCAGCCCCAGGGAGCCCGGGGCGCCTCCTCGCGGCGGCAGGGCCCCGGAGGCGCCGCCTGCGCCTCCCGGGTTTCGCCTGGCGGCCGACACCCCGGAGGTGGGGTAGCGGCCGGCTTCGGCCTCCCGAGTTCTCTCCGGCGCGAGGCCGGCCGGGCGCCTCGCGACCCGGAAGGAACGTCCGCGGGTTGCCATGGTTACCAGGGTTGCTAGGCGGCGCTAGGCGCCCAGCGTGGCCAGCGAACGGTGGCCCCCGCGAGGCCACGGCCCCTCAGCCCCACGGAACGCTGGGCGCCCCCTCGCCCCGGCAGGTCCCCGGAGGCGCCGCCTCCGAACCCCGGGGTTCGCGTGGCGGCGGACACCCCGGAGGTGGGCCGGCGGCCGGCTTCGGCCTCCAGAGTTCTCCCCAGCGCGAGACCGGCCGGGGCGCCTCGCGACCCGGAAGGAACGTCCGCGGGTTGCCATGGTTACCAGGGTTGCCGGGCTCCGCCCGGCGCCCAGCAGCTGCGGGCGAACGGTGGCGCCGCCGAGGCCACGCCCCCTCAGCCCCACGGGGCCCGGGGCGCCTCTTCGCCGCGGCCCGGCCCCGGAGGGGCCGCCTCCGCCTCCCGGGTTTCGCGTGGCGGGGGACACCCCGGAGGTGGGCTGGCTTCCGCCTTCGGCCTCCCGAGTCCTCTCCGGGCCCCGGAGCGGCGGTGCCTGCGGCCGCAGGCCCTCGCCGCGACCGCCGTGGACGGGAGCCCGAGGCCGAGCCCCGGAAGACTGCCCTTGACCTCCCTGCTGCTCCGGAAACGCCGCCGGCCCCCACAGCCTGGCCGCCCCCTCCGCCCTTTGTGCCGGGACGCCGGCCCCGGGAGGCGGCAGAAACCGCCCCAGCCTTCCACACGGGGCTCGCCTGTCGCTGCGTGTCGTGTCGGGGAGGCGGTGGCGCGGCACGGGGCCTCCTCGGGCGTAGGAGGAGGCAGGAGCCCTGGGAAGGCCTCCGGAGCAGTAGCAGAGTCCGGGGGTGGGACCCCTCTCCACGCACGCGTGTCTGGGCGGCCAGGCCGTCCCCGCCTCCCACTCCACCCACCCTCGTCGCAGCCGCACTGCCCCCCCTGGTGGACGCGCGTCTCTCCCCGAGGCTGTCCGAGGCTGTCCGAGGCTGTCCGAGGCTGTCCGAGGCGCGGGCCGGCCGCGCGTGGCTCTCGGTGCTGCCCGAGGCAAAATCGTCCACGTGCTGCAAACATTATGACATGATTTCCCCTTCCTTATTGTTTCTCTGTTTAATGTGTGGCCCGCGACAGCTCCTCTTCCTCGCGTGTGGCCCAGATCCGCCAAAAGGTGGGGGGAACCCCCGCTGGGCCCGGGGCCCGTCCTGGCTCTCCCGAGGCGTTGCTTCCCAGCTAGCCGTGCCACCGTGCCCCGGACTTTCCCTCTTGTCCCGGCCCCCTGGCCCGTTCCCACCGCACGGGCATTGAAGGCTGGGGGGCAGGCCGAAGGCGGCGGGCGAACTCGGAGGGCACAACCCGACGGTGAGGTGCATCGCCCCCCAGCCGCTCGCCCGCCCCAGTCTCAGGCAGTCAGTACTCCCTCGGGTGCTCCAGCGTCACGGTGGGCGAGCTGGGGTGCGGGGCGGGGTTCCCGGACACCCGCCGACACAGCGAAGGGCTCCGTGAGGGCCGCTGTGTCGGCAGCCGCACCCGGGAAGCTCGCCTTATCATTCTGTCTCTAACCCGACCGGCCCCGGCCGGCCGTCCATTCATTCAAGCATGCGTCATTTGCGCCTCGCTCTAGCTGCCCTTCATTCGTGCAGTGGTGCGGCCTCTCGTGTGTGAGCACATCCCTGGGGCCGACTGCACGTCGGCCTGTCTCGCACCGGGGAGCGGGCCGGTGGGAGCGGACCGAGGCTTGTGCCAGGTCACGCGCCTGGCCGGGTACGTGCGCGGGCCCCACCGGGGGTTCCGGGCCCACGGCGTGGCCGAACGCCAGTGAGGACAACGGACGTCCATCGCCTCACTGCCTGAGGTCGCCGTGTCTGGCGACCTAGGGCTCCTAGCCCCGCGTCCAGCGCCGCGCCTTCCGGGGCGAACCAGCGCCCACTGCGCACGCGGCCCCGGAGGGGCAGCGCACGGGAAGTGTCCGTGTGGGGCCTGGGGCCTGGGGCCCGGCCCGAGTTCTCTCGGCGCGAGTCAGACAGCCCAACGCAACCCTTTCCTGTCCCGGGTCCCGCTCGGGCGGGGGCCCGACACGCGGAGAATCCTGCGCGGTGGCCTGTGTGAAACGCGGCGCATGACGGCCGGGCCAGCACTCTCCTCCGGGTTTCCCTGGCGGCCGGGTGCGAGGCCTCGGGTGGAGGCTCATCCCCGCGGAGCCCCCTGGTGGACCTCGCCCCTGCCCCCGGGGCCCGGATCCAAGGCCAGACCGGACGGGCGGCCGCCAGCGGGCAGGAAGGTCCGCGGGTGGCCAGGGTTACCGTGGCTGCCAGGCTCCGCCCGGGCCCCCCCCCCCCGCCACCCCCCCCCCCCGGCACCCCCCCCCCCCGGCACCCCCCCCCCCCCGGCTTTGCCGGCCAACGGTGGCGCCCGCCGAGGCCACGCCCCCTCAGCCCCAGGGAGCCCGGGGCGCCTCCTCGCGGCGGCAGGGCCCCGGAGGCGCCGCCTGCGCCTCCCGGGTTTCGCCTGGCGGCCGACACCCCGGAGGTGGGGTAGCGGCCGGCTTCGGCCTCCCGAGTTCTCTCCGGCGCGAGGCCGGCCGGGCGCCTCGCGACCCGGAAGGAACGTCCGCGGGTTGCCATGGTTACCAGGGTTGCTAGGCGGCGCTAGGCGCCCAGCGTGGCCAGCGAACGGTGGCCCCCGCGAGGCCACGGCCCCTCAGCCCCACGGAACGCTGGGCGCCCCCTCGCCCCGGCAGGTCCCCGGAGGCGCCGCCTACGAACCCCGGGGTTCGCGTGGCGGCGGACACCCCGGAGGTGGGCCCGCGGCCGGCTTCGGCCTCCAGAGTTCTCCCCAGCGCGAGACCGGCCGGGGCGCCTCGCGACCCGGAAGGAACGTCCGCGGGTTGCCATGGTTACCAGGGTTGCCGGGCTCCGCCCGGCGCCCAGCAGCTGCGGGCGAACGGTGGCGCCGCCGAGGCCACGCCCCCTCAGCCCCACGGGGCCCGGGGCGCCTCTTCGCCGCGGCCCGGCCCCGGAGGGGCCGCCTCCGCCTCCCGGGTATCGCGTGGCGGGGGACACCCCGGAGGTGGGCTGGCTTCCGCCTTCGGCCTCCCGAGTCCTCTCCGGGCCCCGGAGCGGCGGTGCCTGCGGCCGCAGGCCCTCGCCGCGACCGCCGTGGACGGGAGCCCGAGGCCGAGCCCCGGAAGACTGCCCTTGACCTCCCTGCTGCTCCGGAAACGCCGCCGGCCCCCACAGCCTGGCCGCCCCCTCCGCCCTTTGTGCCGGGACGCCGGCCCCGGGAGGCGGCAGAAACCGCCCCAGCCTTCCACACGGGGCTCGCCTGTCGCTGCGTGTCGTGTCGGGGAGGCGGTGGCGCGGCACGGGGCCTCCTCGGGCGTAGGAGGAGGCAGGAGCCCTGGGAAGGCCTCCGGAGCAGTAGCAGAGTCCGGGGGTGGGACCCCTCTCCACGCACGCGTGTCTGGGCGGCCAGGCCGTCCCCGCCTCCCACTCCACCCACCCTCGTCGCAGCCGCACTGCCCCCCCTGGTGGACGCGCGTCTCTCCCCGAGGCTGTCCGAGGCTGTCCGAGGCTGTCCGAGGCTGTCCGAGGCGCGGGCCGGCCGCGCGTGGCTCTCGGTGCTGCCCGAGGCAAAATCGTCCACGTGCTGCAAACATTATGACATGATTTCCCCTTCCTTATTGTTTCTCTGTTTAATGTGTGGCCCGCGACAGCTCCTCTTCCTCGCGTGTGGCCCAGATCCGCCAAAAGGTGGGGGGAACCCCCGCTGGGCCCGGGGCCCGTCCTGGCTCTCCCGAGGCGTTGCTTCCCAGCTAGCCGTGCCACCGTGCCCCGGACTTTCCCTCTTGTCCCGGCCCCCTGGCCCGTTCCCACCGCACGGGCATTGAAGGCTGGGGGGCAGGCCGAAGGCGGCGGGCGAACTCGGAGGGCACAACCCGACGGTGAGGTGCATCGCCCCCCAGCCGCTCGCCCGCCCCAGTCTCAGGCAGTCAGTACTCCCTCGGGTGCTCCAGCGTCACGGTGGGCGAGCTGGGGTGCGGGGCGGGGTTCCCGGACACCCGCCGACACAGCGAAGGGCTCCGTGAGGGCCGCTGTGTCGGCAGCCGCACCCGGGAAGCTCGCCTTATCATTCTGTCTCTAACCCGACCGGCCCCGGCCGGCCGTCCATTCATTCAAGCATGCGTCATTTGCGCCTCGCTCTAGCTGCCCTTCATTCGTGCAGTGGTGCGGCCTCTCGTGTGTGAGCACATCCCTGGGGCCGACTGCACGTCGGCCTGTCTCGCACCGGGGAGCGGGCCGGTGGGAGCGGACCGAGGCTTGTGCCAGGTCACGCGCCTGGCCGGGTACGTGCGCGGGCCCCACCGGGGGTTCCGGGCCCACGGCGTGGCCGAACGCCAGTGAGGACAACGGACGTCCATCGCCTCACTGCCTGAGGTCGCCGTGTCTGGCGACCTAGGGCTCCTAGCCCCGCGTCCAGCGCCGCGCCTTCCGGGGCGAACCAGCGCCCACTGCGCACGCGGCCCCGGAGGGGCAGCGCACGGGAAGTGTCCGTGTGGGGCCTGGGGCCTGGGGCCCGGCCCGAGTTCTCTCGGCGCGAGTCAGACAGCCCAACGCAACCCTTTCCTGTCCCGGGTCCCGCTCGGGCGGGGGCCCGACACGCGGAGAATCCTGCGCGGTGGCCTGTGTGAAACGCGGCGCATGACGGCCGGGCCAGCACTCTCCTCCGGGTTTCCCTGGCGGCCGGGTGCGAGGCCTCGGGTGGGGGCTCATCCCGGCGGAGCCCCCTGGTGGACCTCGCCCCTGCCCCCGGGGCCCGGATCCAAGGCCAGACCGGACGGGCGGCCGCCAGCGGGCAGGAAGGTCCGCGGGTGGCCAGGGTTACCGGGGCTGCCAGGCTCCGCCCGGGCCCCCCCCCCCCGCCACCCCCCCCCCCCCCGGCTTTGCCGGCCAACGGTGGCGCCCGCCGAGGCCACGCCCCCTCAGCCCCAGGGAGCCCGGGGCGCCTCCTCGCGGCGGCAGGGCCCCGGAGGCGCCGCCTGCGCCTCCCGGGGTTCGCGTGGCGGCGGACACCCCGGAGGTGGGCCGGCGGCCGGCTTCGGCCTCCAGAGTTCTCCCCAGCGCGAGACCGGCCGGGGCGCCTCGCGACCCGGAAGGAACGTCCGCGGGTTGCCATGGTTACCAGGGTTGCCGGGCTCCGCCCGGCGCCCAGCAGCTGCGGGCGAACGGTGGCGCCGCCGAGGCCACGCCCCCTCAGCCCCACGGGGCCCGGGGCGCCTCTTCGCCGCGGCCCGGCCCCGGAGGGGCCGCCTCCGCCTCCCGGGTTTCGCGTGGCGGGGGACACCCCGGAGGTGGGCTGGCTTCCGCCTTCGGCCTCCCGAGTCCTCTCCGGGCCCCGGAGCGGCGGTGCCTGCGGCCGCAGGCCCTCGCCGCGACCGCCGTGGACGGGAGCCCGAGGCCGAGCCCCGGAAGACTGCCCTTGACCTCCCTGCTGCTCCGGAAACGCCGCCGGCCCCCACAGCCTGGCCGCCCCCTCCGCCCTTTGTGCCGGGACGCCGGCCCCGGGAGGCGGCAGAAACCGCCCCAGCCTTCCACACGGGGCTCGCCTGTCGCTGCGTGTCGTGTCGGGGAGGCGGTGGCGCGGCACGGGGCCTCCTCGGGCGTAGGAGGAGGCAGGAGCCCTGGGAAGGCCTCCGGAGCAGTAGCAGAGTCCGGGGGTGGGACCCCTCTCCACGCACGCGTGTCTGGGCGGCCAGGCCGTCCCCGCCTCCCACTCCACCCACCCTCGTCGCAGCCGCACT
This sequence comes from Desmodus rotundus, assembly GCF_022682495.2. Classification (NCBI taxonomy): domain Eukaryota; kingdom Metazoa; phylum Chordata; class Mammalia; order Chiroptera; family Phyllostomidae; genus Desmodus; species Desmodus rotundus. The sequence goes on from NW_026527319.1 coordinate 23,370, forward strand.
GCCCCCCCTGGTGGACGCGCGTCTCTCCCCGAGGCTGTCCGAGGCTGTCCGAGGCTGTCCGAGGCGCGGGCCGGCCGCGCGTGGCTCTCGGTGCTGCCCGAGGCAAAATCGTCCACGTGCTGCAAACATTATGACATGATTTCCCCTTCCTTATTGTTTCTCTGTTTAATGTGTGGCCCGCGACAGCTCCTCTTCCTCGCGTGTGGCCCAGATCCGCCAAAAGGTGGGGGGAACCCCCGCTGGGCCCGGGGCCCGTCCTGGCTCTCCCGAGGCGTTGCTTCCCAGCTAGCCGTGCCACCGTGCCCCGGACTTTCCCTCTTGTCCCGGCCCCCTGGCCCGTTCCCACCGCACGGGCATTGAAGGCTGGGGGGCAGGCCGAAGGCGGCGGGCGAACTCGGAGGGCACAACCCGACGGTGAGGTGCATCGCCCCCCAGCCGCTCGCCCGCCCCAGTCTCAGGCAGTCAGTACTCCCTCGGGTGCTCCAGCGTCACGGTGGGCGAGCTGGGGTGCGGGGCGGGGTTCCCGGACACCCGCCGACACAGCGAAGGGCTCCGTGAGGGCCGCTGTGTCGGCAGCCGCACCCGGGAAGCTCGCCTTATCATTCTGTCTCTAACCCGACCGGCCCCGGCCGGCCGTCCATTCATTCAAGCATGCGTCATTTGCGCCTCGCTCTAGCTGCCCTTCATTCGTGCAGTGGTGCGGCCTCTCGTGTGTGAGCACATCCCTGGGGCCGACTGCACGTCGGCCTGTCTCGCACCGGGGAGCGGGCCGGTGGGAGCGGACCGAGGCTTGTGCCAGGTCACGCGCCTGGCCGGGTACGTGCGCGGGCCCCACCGGGGGTTCCGGGCCCACGGCGTGGCCGAACGCCAGTGAGGACAACGGACGTCCATCGCCTCACTGCCTGAGGTCGCCGTGTCTGGCGACCTAGGGCTCCTAGCCCCGCGTCCAGCGCCGCGCCTTCCGGGGCGAACCAGCGCCCACTGCGCACGCGGCCCCGGAGGGGCAGCGCACGGGAAGTGTCCGTGTGGGGCCTGGGGCCTGGGGCCCGGCCCGAGTTCTCTCGGCGCGAGTCAGACAGCCCAACGCAACCCTTTCCTGTCCCGGGTCCCGCTCGGGCGGGGGCCCGACACGCGGAGAATCCTGCGCGGTGGCCTGTGTGAAACGCGGCGCATGACGGCCGGGCCAGCACTCTCCTCCGGGTTTCCCTGGCGGCCGGGTGCGAGGCCTCGGGTGGGGGCTCATCCCGGCGGAGCCCCCTGGTGGACCTCGCCCCTGCCCCCGGGGCCCGGATCCAAGGCCAGACCGGACGGGCGGCCGCCAGCGGGCAGGAAGGTGCGCGGGTGGCCAGGGTTACCGGGGCTGCCAGGCTCCGCCCGGGCCCCCCCCCCCCCGCCACCCCCCCCCCCCCCCGGCTTTGCCGGCCAACGGTGGCGCCCGCCGAGGCCACGCCCCCTCAGCCCCAGGGAGCCCGGGGCGCCTCCTCGCGGCGGCAGGGCCCCGGAGGCGCCGCCTGCGCCTCCCGGGTTTCGCCTGGCGGCCGACACCCCGGAGGTGGGGTAGCGGCCGGCTTCGGCCTCCCGAGTTCTCTCCGGCGCGAGGCCGGCCGGGCGCCTCGCGACCCGGAAGGAACGTCCGCGGGTTGCCATGGTTACCAGGGTTGCTAGGCGGCGCTAGGCGCCCAGCGTGGCCAGCGAACGGTGGCCCCCGCGAGGCCACGGCCCCTCAGCCCCACGGAACGCTGGGCGCCCCCTCGCCCCGGCAGGTCCCCGGAGGCGCCGCCTCCGAACCCCGGGGTTCGCGTGGCGGCGGACACCCCGGAGGTGGGCCGGCGGCCGGCTTCGGCCTCCAGAGTTCTCCCCAGCGCGAGACCGGCCGGGGCGCCTCGCGACCCGGAAGGAACGTCCGCGGGTTGCCATGGTTACCAGGGTTGCCGGGCTCCGCCCGGCGCCCAGCAGCTGCGGGCGAACGGTGGCGCCGCCGAGGCCACGCCCCCTCAGCCCCACGGGGCCCGGGGCGCCTCTTCGCCGCGGCCCGGCCCCGGAGGGGCCGCCTCCGCCTCCCGGGTTTCGCGTGGCGGGGGACACCCCGGAGGTGGGCTGGCTTCCGCCTTCGGCCTCCCGAGTCCTCTCCGGGCCCCGGAGCGGCGGTGCCTGCGGCCGCAGGCCCTCGCCGCGACCGCCGTGGACGGGAGCCCGAGGCCGAGCCCCGGAAGACTGCCCTTGACCTCCCTGCTGCTCCGGAAACGCCGCCGGCCCCCACAGCCTGGCCGCCCCCTCCGCCCTTTGTGCCGGGACGCCGGCCCCGGGAGGCGGCAGAAACCGCCCCAGCCTTCCACACGGGGCTCGCCTGTCGCTGCGTGTCGTGTCGGGGAGGCGGTGGCGCGGCACGGGGCCTCCTCGGGCGTAGGAGGAGGCAGGAGCCCTGGGAAGGCCTCCGGAGCAGTAGCAGAGTCCGGGGGTGGGACCCCTCTCCACGCACGCGTGTCTGGGCGGCCAGGCCGTCCCCGCCTCCCACTCCACCCACCCTCGTCGCAGCCGCACTGCCCCCCCTGGTGGACGCGCGTCTCTCCCCGAGGCTGTCCGAGGCTGTCCGAGGCTGTCCGAGGCTGTCCGAGGCTGTCCGAGGCGCGGGCCGGCCGCGCGTGGCTCTCGGTGCTGCCCGAGGCAAAATCGTCCACGTGCTGCAAACATTATGACATGATTTCCCCTTCCTTATTGTTTCTCTGTTTAATGTGTGGCCCGCGACAGCTCCTCTTCCTCGCGTGTGGCCCAGATCCGCCAAAAGGTGGGGGGAACCCCCGCTGGGCCCGGGGCCCGTCCTGGCTCTCCCGAGGCGTTGCTTCCCAGCTAGCCGTGCCACCGTGCCCCGGACTTTCCCTCTTGTCCCGGCCCCCTGGCCCGTTCCCACCGCACGGGCATTGAAGGCTGGGGGGCAGGCCGAAGGCGGCGGGCGAACTCGGAGGGCACAACCCGACGGTGAGGTGCATCGCCCCCCAGCCGCTCGCCCGCCCCAGTCTCAGGCAGTCAGTACTCCCTCGGGTGCTCCAGCGTCACGGTGGGCGAGCTGGGGTGCGGGGCGGGGTTCCCGGACACCCGCCGACACAGCGAAGGGCTCCGTGAGGGCCGCTGTGTCGGCAGCCGCACCCGGGAAGCTCGCCTTATCATTCTGTCTCTAACCCGACCGGCCCCGGCCGGCCGTCCATTCATTCAAGCATGCGTCATTTGCGCCTCGCTCTAGCTGCCCTTCATTCGTGCAGTGGTGCGGCCTCTCGTGTGTGAGCACATCCCTGGGGCCGACTGCACGTCGGCCTGTCTCGCACCGGGGAGCGGGCCGGTGGGAGCGGACCGAGGCTTGTGCCAGGTCACGCGCCTGGCCGGGTACGTGCGCGGGCCCCACCGGGGGTTCCGGGCCCACGGCGTGGCCGAACGCCAGTGAGGACAACGGACGTCCATCGCCTCACTGCCTGAGGTCGCCGTGTCTGGCGACCTAGGGCTCCTAGCCCCGCGTCCAGCGCCGCGCCTTCCGGGGCGAACCAGCGCCCACTGCGCACGCGGCCCCGGAGGGGCAGCGCACGGGAAGTGTCCGTGTGGGGCCTGGGGCCTGGGGCCCGGCCCGAGTTCTCTCGGCGCGAGTCAGACAGCCCAACGCAACCCTTTCCTGTCCCGGGTCCCGCTCGGGCGGGGGCCCGACACGCGGAGAATCCTGCGCGGTGGCCTGTGTGAAACGCGGCGCATGACGGCCGGGCCAGCACTCTCCTCCGGGTTTCCCTGGCGGCCGGGTGCGAGGCCTCGGGTGGGGGCTCATCCCCGCGGAGCCCCCTGGTGGACCTCGCCCCTGCCCCCGGGGCCCGGATCCAAGGCCAGACCGGACGGGCGGCCGCCAGCGGGCAGGAAGGTCCGCGGGTGGCCAGGGTTACCGTGGCTGCCAGGCTCCGCCCGGGCCCCCCCCCCCCGCCACCCCCCCCCCCGGCACCCCCCCCCCCCGGCACCCCCCCCCCCCCGGCTTTGCCGGCCAACGGTGGCGCCCGCCGAGGCCACGCCCCCTCAGCCCCAGGGAGCCCGGGGCGCCTCCTCGCGGCGGCAGGGCCCCGGAGGCGCCGCCTGCGCCTCCCGGGTTTCGCCTGGCGGCCGACACCCCGGAGGTGGGGTAGCGGCCGGCTTCGGCCTCCCGAGTTCTCTCCGGCGCGAGGCCGGCCGGGCGCCTCGCGACCCGGAAGGAACGTCCGCGGGTTGCCATGGTTACCAGGGTTGCTAGGCGGCGCTAGGCGCCCAGCGTGGCCAGCGAACGGTGGCCCCCGCGAGGCCACGGCCCCTCAGCCCCACGGAACGCTGGGCGCCCCCTCGCCCCGGCAGGTCCCCGGAGGCGCCGCCTACGAACCCCGGGGTTCGCGTGGCGGCGGACACCCCGGAGGTGGGCCCGCGGCCGGCTTCGGCCTCCAGAGTTCTCCCCAGCGCGAGACCGGCCGGGGCGCCTCGCGACCCGGAAGGAACGTCCGCGGGTTGCCATGGTTACCAGGGTTGCCGGGCTCCGCCCGGCGCCCAGCAGCTGCGGGCGAACGGTGGCGCCGCCGAGGCCACGCCCCCTCAGCCCCACGGGGCCCGGGGCGCCTCTTCGCCGCGGCCCGGCCCCGGAGGGGCCGCCTCCGCCTCCCGGGTATCGCGTGGCGGGGGACACCCCGGAGGTGGGCTGGCTTCCGCCTTCGGCCTCCCGAGTCCTCTCCGGGCCCCGGAGCGGCGGTGCCTGCGGCCGCAGGCCCTCGCCGCGACCGCCGTGGACGGGAGCCCGAGGCCGAGCCCCGGAAGACTGCCCTTGACCTCCCTGCTGCTCCGGAAACGCCGCCGGCCCCCACAGCCTGGCCGCCCCCTCCGCCCTTTGTGCCGGGACGCCGGCCCCGGGAGGCGGCAGAAACCGCCCCAGCCTTCCACACGGGGCTCGCCTGTCGCTGCGTGTCGTGTCGGGGAGGCGGTGGCGCGGCACGGGGCCTCCTCGGGCGTAGGAGGAGGCAGGAGCCCTGGGAAGGCCTCCGGAGCAGTAGCAGAGTCCGGGGGTGGGACCCCTCTCCACGCACGCGTGTCTGGGCGGCCAGGCCGTCCCCGCCTCCCACTCCACCCACCCTCGTCGCAGCCGCACTGCCCCCCCTGGTGGACGCGCGTCTCTCCCCGAGGCTGTCCGAGGCTGTCCGAGGCTGTCCGAGGCTGTCCGAGGCGCGGGCCGGCCGCGCGTGGCTCTCGGTGCTGCCCGAGGCAAAATCGTCCACGTGCTGCAAACATTATGACATGATTTCCCCTTCCTTATTGTTTCTCTGTTTAATGTGTGGCCCGCGACAGCTCCTCTTCCTCGCGTGTGGCCCAGATCCGCCAAAAGGTGGGGGGAACCCCCGCTGGGCCCGGGGCCCGTCCTGGCTCTCCCGAGGCGTTGCTTCCCAGCTAGCCGTGCCACCGTGCCCCGGACTTTCCCTCTTGTCCCGGCCCCCTGGCCCGTTCCCACCGCACGGGCATTGAAGGCTGGGGGGCAGGCCGAAGGCGGCGGGCGAACTCGGAGGGCACAACCCGACGGTGAGGTGCATCGCCCCCCAGCCGCTCGCCCGCCCCAGTCTCAGGCAGTCAGTACTCCCTCGGGTGCTCCAGCGTCACGGTGGGCGAGCTGGGGTGCGGGGCGGGGTTCCCGGACACCCGCCGACACAGCGAAGGGCTCCGTGAGGGCCGCTGTGTCGGCAGCCGCACCCGGGAAGCTCGCCTTATCATTCTGTCTCTAACCCGACCGGCCCCGGCCGGCCGTCCATTCATTCAAGCATGCGTCATTTGCGCCTCGCTCTAGCTGCCCTTCATTCGTGCAGTGGTGCGGCCTCTCGTGCGTGAGCACATCCCTGGGGCCGACTGCACGTCGGCCTGTCTCGCACCGGGGAGCGGGCCGGTGGGAGCGGACCGAGGCTTGTGCCAGGTCACGCGCCTGGCCGGGTACGTGCGCGGGCCCCACCGGGGGTTCCGGGCCCACGGCGTGGCCGAACGCCAGTGAGGACAACGGACGTCCATCGCCTCACTGCCTGAGGTCGCCGTGTCTGGCGACCTAGGGCTCCTAGCCCCGCGTCCAGCGCCGCGCCTTCCGGGGCGAACCAGCGCCCACTGCGCACGCGGCCCCGGAGGGGCAGCGCACGGGAAGTGTCCGTGTGGGGCCTGGGGCCTGGGGCCCGGCCCGAGTTCTCTCGGCGCGAGTCAGACAGCCCAACGCAACCCTTTCCTGTCCCGGGTCCCGCTCGGGCGGGGGCCCGACACGCGGAGAATCCTGCGCGGTGGCCTGTGTGAAACGCGGCGCATGACGGCCGGGCCAGCACTCTCCTCCGGGTTTCCCTGGCGGCCGGGTGCGAGGCCTCGGGTGGGGGCTCATCCCCGCGGAGCCCCCTGGTGGACCTCGCCCCTGCCCCCGGGGCCCGGATCCAAGGCCAGACCGGACGGGCGGCCGCCAGCGGGCAGGAAGGTCCGCGGGTGGCCAGGGTTACCGGGGCTGCCAGGCTCCGCCCGGGCCCCCCCCCCCGCCACACCCCCCCCCCCCCGCCACCCCCCCCCCCCGGCATTGCCGGCCAACGGTGGCGCCCGCCGAGGCCACGCCCCCTCAGCCCCAGGGAGCCCGGGGCGCCTCCTCGCAGCGGCAGGGCCCCGGAGGCGCCGCCTGCGCCTCCCGGGTTTCGCCTGGCGGCCGACACCCCGGAGGTGGGGTAGCGGCCGGCTTCGGCCTCCCGAGTTCTCTCCGGCGCGAGGCCGGCCGGGCGCCTCGGGACCCGGAAGGAACGTCCGCGGGTTGCCATGGTTACCAGGGTTGCTAGGCGGCGCTAGGCGCCCAGCGTGGCCAGCGAACGGTGGCCCCCGCGAGGCCACGGCCCCTCAGCCCCACGGAACGCTGGGCGCCCCCTCGCCCCGGCAGGTCCCCGGAGGCGCCGCCTCCGAACCCCGGGGTTCGCGTGGCGGCGGACACCCCGGAGGTGGGCCGGCGGCCGGCTTCGGCCTCCAGAGTTCTCCCCAGCGCGAGACCGGCCGGGGCGCCTCGCGACCCGGAAGGAACGTCCGCGGGTTGACATGGTTACCAGGGTTGCCGGGCTCCGCCCGGCGCCCAGCAGCTGCGGGCGAACGGTGGCGCCGCCGAGGCCACGCCCCCTCAGCCCCACGGGGCCCGGGGCGCCTCTTCGCCGCGGCCCGGCCCCGGAGGGGCCGCCTCCGCCTCCCGGGTTTCGCGTGGCGGGGGACACCCCGGAGGTGGGCTGGCTTCCGCCTTCGGCCTCCCGAGTCCTCTCCGGGCCCCGGAGCGGCGGTGCCTGCGGCCGCAGGCCCTCGCCGCGACCGCCGTGGACGGGAGCCCGAGGCCGAGCCCCGGAAGACTGCCCTTGACCTCCCTGCTGCTCCGGAAACGCCGCCGGCCCCCACAGCCTGGCCGCCCCCTCCGCCCTTTGTGCCGGGACGCCGGCCCCGGGAGGCGGCAGAAACCGCCCCAGCCTTCCACACGGGGCTCGCCTGTCGCTGCGTGTCGTGTCGGGGAGGCGGTGGCGCGGCACGGGGCCTCCTCGGGCGTAGGAGGAGGCAGGAGCCCTGGGAAGGCCTCCGGAGCAGTAGCAGAGTCCGGGGGTGGGACCCCTCTCCACGCACGCGTGTCTGGGCGGCCAGGCCGTCCCCGCCTCCCACTCCACCCACCCTCGTCGCAGCCGCACTGCCCCCCCTGGTGGACGCGCGTCTCTCCCCGAGGCTGTCCGAGGCTGTCCGAGGCTGTCCGAGGCTGTCCGAGGCGCGGGCCGGCCGCGCGTGGCTCTCGGTGCTGCCCGAGGCAAAATCGTCCACGTGCTGCAAACATTATGACATGATTTCCCCTTCCTTATTGTTTCTCTGTTTAATGTGTGGCCCGCGACAGCTCCTCTTCCTCGCGTGTGGCCCAGATCCGCCAAAAGGTGGGGGGAACCCCCGCTGGGCCCGGGGCCCGTCCTGGCTCTCCCGAGGCGTTGCTTCCCAGCTAGCCGTGCCACCGTGCCCCGGACTTTCCCTCTTGTCCCGGCCCCCTGGCCCGTTCCCACCGCACGGGCATTGAAGGCTGGGGGGCAGGCCGAAGGCGGCGGGCGAACTCGGAGGGCACAACCCGACGGTGAGGTGCATCGCCCCCCAGCCGCTCGCCCGCCCCAGTCTCAGGCAGTCAGTACTCCCTCGGGTGCTCCAGCGTCACGGTGGGCGAGCTGGGGTGCGGGGCGGGGTTCCCGGACACCCGCCGACACAGCGAAGGGCTCCGTGAGGGCCGCTGTGTCAGCAGCCGCACCCGGGAAGCTCGCCTTATCATTCTGTCTCTAACCCGACCGGCCCCGGCCGGCCGTCCATTCATTCAAGCATGCGTCATTTGCGCCTCGCTCTAGCTGCCCTTCATTCGTGCAGTGGTGCGGCCTCTCGTGTGTGAGCACATCCCTGGGGCCGACTGCACGTCGGCCTGTCTCGCACCGGGGAGCGGGCCGGTGGGAGCGGACCGAGGCTTGTGCCAGGTCACGCGCCTGGCCGGGTACGTGCGCGGGCCCCACCGGGGGTTCCGGGCCCACGGCGTGGCCGAACGCCAGTGAGGACAACGGACGTCCATCGCCTCACTGCCTGAGGTCGCCGTGTCTGGCGACCTAGGGCTCCTAGCCCCGCGTCCAGCGCCGCGCCTTCCGGGGCGAACCAGCGCCCACTGCGCACGCGGCCCCGGAGGGGCAGCGCACGGGAAGTGTCCGTGTGGGGCCTGGGGCCTGGGGCCCGGCCCGAGTTCTCTCGGCGCGAGTCAGACAGCCCAACGCAACCCTTTCCTGTCCCGGGTCCCGCTCGGGCGGGGGCCCGACACGCGGAGAATCCTGCGCGGTGGCCTGTGTGAAACGCGGCGCATGACGGCCGGGCCAGCACTCTCCTCCGGGTTTCCCTGGCGGCCGGGTGCGAGGCCTCGGGTGGGGGCTCATCCCGGCGGAGCCCCCTGGTGGACCTCGCCCCTGCCCCCGGGGCCCGGATCCAAGGCCAGACCGGACGGGCGGCCGCCAGCGGGCAGGAAGGTCCGCGGGTGGCCAGGGTTACCGGGGCTGCCAGGCTCCGCCCGGGCCCCCCCCCCCCCGCCACCCCCCCCCCCCCCCGGCTTTGCCGGCCAACGGTGGCGCCCGCCGAGGCCACGCCCCCTCAGCCCCAGGGAGCCCGGGGCGCCTCCTCGCGGCGGCAGGGCCCCGGAGGCGCCGCCTGCGCCTCCCGGGGTTCGCGTGGCGGCGGACACCCCGGAGGTGGGCCGGCGGCCGGCTTCGGCCTCCAGAGTTCTCCCCAGCGCGAGACCGGCCGGGGCGCCTCGCGACCCGGAAGGAACGTCCGCGGGTTGCCATGGTTACCAGGGTTGCCGGGCTCCGCCCGGCGCCCAGCAGCTGCGGGCGAACGGTGGCGCCGCCGAGGCCACGCCCCCTCAGCCCCACGGGGCCCGGGGCGCCTCTTCGCCGCGGCCCGGCCCCGGAGGGGCCGCCTCCGCCTCCCGGGTTTCGCGTGGCGGGGGACACCCCGGAGGTGGGCTGGCTTCCGCCTTCGGCCTCCCGAGTCCTCTCCGGGCCCCGGAGCGGCGGTGCCTGCGGCCGCAGGCCCTCGCCGCGACCGCCGTGGACGGGAGCCCGAGGCCGAGCCCCGGAAGACTGCCCTTGACCTCCCTGCTGCTCCGGAAACGCCGCCGGCCCCCACAGCCTGGCCGCCCCCTCCGCCCTTTGTGCCGGGACGCCGGCCCCGGGAGGCGGCAGAAACCGCCCCAGCCTTCCACACGGGGCTCGCCTGTCGCTGCGTGTCGTGTCGGGGAGGCGGTGGCGCGGCACGGGGCCTCCTCGGGCGTAGGAGGAGGCAGGAGCCCTGGGAAGGCCTCCGGAGCAGTAGCAGAGTCCGGGGGTGGGACCCCTCTCCACGCACGCGTGTCTGGGCGGCCAGGCCGTCCCCGCCTCCCACTCCACCCACCCTCGTCGCAGCCGCACTGCCCCCCCTGGTGGACGCGCGTCTCTCCCCGAGGCTGTCCGAGGCTGTCCGAGGCTGTCCGAGGCTGTCCGAGGCGCGGGCCGGCCGCGCGTGGCTCTCGGTGCTGCCCGAGGCAAAATCGTCCACGTGCTGCAAACATTATGACATGATTTCCCCTTCCTTATTGTTTCTCTGTTTAATGTGTGGCCCGCGACAGCTCCTCTTCCTCGCGTGTGGCCCAGATCCGCCAAAAGGTGGGGGGAACCCCCGCTGGGCCCGGGGCCCGTCCTGGCTCTCCCGAGGCGTTGCTTCCCAGCTAGCCGTGCCACCGTGCCCCGGACTTTCCCTCTTGTCCCGGCCCCCTGGCCCGTTCCCACCGCACGGGCATTGAAGGCTGGGGGGCAGGCCGAAGGCGGCGGGCGAACTCGGAGGGCACAACCCGACGGTGAGGTGCATCGCCCCCCAGCCGCTCGCCCGCCCCAGTCTCAGGCAGTCAGTACTCCCTCGGGTGCTCCAGCGTCACGGTGGGCGAGCTGGGGTGCGGGGCGGGGTTCCCGGACACCCGCCGACACAGCGAAGGGCTCCGTGAGGGCCGCTGTGTCGGCAGCCGCACCCGGGAAGCTCGCCTTATCATTCTGTCTCTAACCCGACCGGCCCCGGCCGGCCGTCCATTCATTCAAGCATGCGTCATTTGCGCCTCGCTCTAGCTGCCCTTCATTCGTGCAGTGGTGCGGCCTCTCGTGTGTGAGCACATCCCTGGGGCCGACTGCACGTCGGCCTGTCTCGCACCGGGGAGCGGGCCGGTGGGAGCGGACCGAGGCTTGTGCCAGGTCACGCGCCTGGCCGGGTACGTGCGCGGGCCCCACCGGGGGTTCCGGGCCCACGGCGTGGCCGAACGCCAGTGAGGACAACGGACGTCCATCGCCTCACTGCCTGAGGTCGCCGTGTCTGGCGACCTAGGGCTCCTAGCCCCGCGTCCAGCGCCGCGCCTTCCGGGGCGAACCAGCGCCCACTGCGCACGCGGCCCCGGAGGGGCAGCGCACGGGAAGTGTCCGTGTGGGGCCTGGGGCCTGGGGCCCGGCCCGAGTTCTCTCGGCGCGAGTCAGACAGCCCAACGCAACCCTTTCCTGTCCCGGGTCCCGCTCGGGCGGGGGCCCGACACGCGGAGAATCCTGCGCGGTGGCCTGTGTGAAACGCGGCGCATGACGGCCGGGCCAGCACTCTCCTCCGGGTTTCCCTGGCGGCCGGGTGCGAGGCCTCGGGTGGGGGCTCATCCCGGCGGAGCCCCCTGGTGGACCTCGCCCCTGCCCCCGGGGCCCGGATCCAAGGCCAGACCGGACGGGCGGCCGCCAGCGGGCAGGAAGGTCCGCGGGTGGCCAGGGTTACCGGGGCTGCCAGGCTCCGCCCGGGCCCCCCCCCCCCCGCCACCCCCCCCCCCCCCAGCTTTGCCGGCCAACGGTGGCGCCCGCCGAGGCCACGCCCCCTCAGCCCCAGGGAGCCCGGGGCGCCTCCTCGCGGCGGCAGGGCCCCGGAGGCGCCGCCTGCGCCTCCCGGGGTTCGCGTGGCGGCGGACACCCCAGAGGTGGGCCGGCGGCCAGCTTCGGCCTCCAGAGTTCTCCCCAGCGCGAGACCGGCCGGGGCGCCTCGCGACCCGGAAGGAACGTCCGCGGGTTGCCATGGTTACCAGGGTTGCCGGGCTCCGCCCGGCGCCCAGCAGCTGCGGGCGAACGGTGGCGCCGCCGAGGCCACGCCCCCTCAGCCCCACGGGGCCCGGGGCGCCTCTTCGCCGCGGCCCGGCCCCGGAGGGGCCGCCTCCGCCTCCCGGGTTTCGCGTGGCGGGGGACACCCCGGAGGTGGGCTGGCTTCCGCCTTCGGCCTCCCGAGTCCTCTCCGGGCCCCGGAGCGGCGGTGCCTGCGGCCGCAGGCCCTCGCCGCGACCGCCGTGGACGGGAGCCCGAGGCCGAGCCCCGGAAGACTGCCCTTGACCTCCCTGCTGCTCCGGAAACGCCGCCGGCCCCCACAGCCTGGCCGCCCCCTCCGCCCTTTGTGCCGGGACGCCGGCCCCGGGAGGCGGCAGAAACCGCCCCAGCCTTCCACACGGGGCTCGCCTGTCGCTGCGTGTCGTGTCGGGGAGGCGGTGGCGCGGCACGGGGCCTCCTCGGGCGTAGGAGGAGGCAGGAGCCCTGGGAAGGCCTCCGGAGCAGTAGCAGAGTCCGGGGGTGGGACCCCTCTCCACGCACGCGTGTCTGGGCGGCCAGGCCGTCCCCGCCTCCCACTCCACCCACCCTCGTCGCAGCCGCACTGCCCCCCCTGGTGGACGCGCGTCTCTCCCCGAGGCTGTCCGAGGCTGTCCGAGGCTGTCCGAGGCGCGGGCCGGCCGCGCGTGGCTCTCGGTGCTGCCCGAGGCAAAATCGTCCACGTGCTGCAAACATTATGACATGATTTCCCCTTCCTTATTGTTTCTCTGTTTAATGTGTGGCCCGCGACAGCTCCTCTTCCTCGCGTGTGGCCCAGATCCGCCAAAAGGTGGGGGGAACCCCCGCTGGGCCCGGGGCCCGTCCTGGCTCTCCCGAGGCGTTGCTTCCCAGCTAGCCGTGCCACCGTGCCCCGGACTTTCCCTCTTGTCCCGGCCCCCTGGCCCGTTCCCACCGCACGGGCATTGAAGGCTGGGGGGCAGGCCGAAGGCGGCGGGCGAACTCGGAGGGCACAACCCGACGGTGAGGTGCATCGCCCCCCAGCCGCTCGCCCGCCCCAGTCTCAGGCAGTCAGTACTCCCTCGGGTGCTCCAGCGTCACGGTGGGCGAGCTGGGGTGCGGGGCGGGGTTCCCGGACACCCGCCGACACAGCGAAGGGCTCCGTGAGGGCCGCTGTGTCGGCAGCCGCACCCGGGAAGCTCGCCTTATCATTCTGTCTCTAACCCGACCGGCCCCGGCCGGCCGTCCATTCATTCAAGCATGCGTCATTTGCGCCTCGCTCTAGCTGCCCTTCATTCGTGCAGTGGTGCGGCCTCTCGTGTGTGAGCACATCCCTGGGGCCGACTGCACGTCGGCCTGTCTCGCACCGGGGAGCGGGCCGGTGGGAGCGGACCGAGGCTTGTGCCAGGTCACGCGCCTGGCCGGGTACGTGCGCGGGCCCCACCGGGGGTTCCGGGCCCACGGCGTGGCCGAACGCCAGTGAGGACAACGGACGTCCATCGCCTCACTGCCTGAGGTCGCCGTGTCTGGCGACCTAGGGCTCCTAGCCCCGCGTCCAGCGCCGCGCCTTCCGGGGCGAACCAGCGCCCACTGCGCACGCGGCCCCGGAGGGGCAGCGCACGGGAAGTGTCCGTGTGGGGCCTGGGGCCTGGGGCCCGGCCCGAGTTCTCTCGGCGCGAGTCAGACAGCCCAACGCAACCCTTTCCTGTCCCGGGTCCCGCTCGGGCGGGGGCCCGACACGCGGAGAATCCTGCGCGGTGGCCTGTGTGAAACGCGGCGCATGACGGCCGGGCCAGCACTCTCCTCCGGGTTTCCCTGGCGGCCGGGTGCGAGGCCTCGGGTGGGGGCTCATCCCGGCGGAGCCCCCTGGTGGACCTCGCCCCTGCCCCCGGGGCCCGGATCCAAGGCCAGACCGGACGGGCGGCCGCCAGCGGGCAGGAAGGTCCGCGGGTGGCCAGGGTTACCGGGGCTGCCAGGCTCCGCCCGGGCCCCCCCCCCCCCGCCACCCCCCCCCCCCCCGGCTTTGCCGGCCAACGGTGGCGCCCGCCGAGGCCACGCCCCCTCAGCCCCAGGGAGCCCGGGGCGCCTCCTCGCGGCGGCAGGGCCCCGGAGGCGCCGCCTGCGCCTCCCGGGGTTCGCGTGGCGGCGGACACCCCGGAGGTGGGCCGGCGGCCGGCTTCGGCCTCCAGAGTTCTCCCCAGCGCGAGACCGGCCGGGGCGCCTCGCGACCCGGAAGGAACGTCCGCGGGTTGCCATGGTTACCAGGGTTGCCGGGCTCCGCCCGGCGCCCAGCAGCTGCGGGCGAACGGTGGCGCCGCCGAGGCCACGCCCCCTCAGCCCCACGGGGCCCGGGGCGCCTCTTCGCCGCGGCCCGGCCCCGGAGGGGCCGCCTCCGCCTCCCGGGTTTCGCGTGGCGGGGGACACCCCGGAGGTGGGCTGGCTTCCGCCTTCGGCCTCCCGAGTCCTCTCCGGGCCCCGGAGCGGCGGTGCCTGCGGCCGCAGGCCCTCGCCGCGACCGCCGTGGACGGGAGCCCGAGGCCGAGCCCCGGAAGACTGCCCTTGACCTCCCTGCTGCTCCGGAAACGCCGCCGGCCCCCACAGCCTGGCCGCCCCCTCCGCCCTTTGTGCCGGGACGCCGGCCCCGGGAGGCGGCAGAAACCGCCCCAGCCTTCCACACGGGGCTCGCCTGTCGCTGCGTGTCGTGTCGGGGAGGCGGTGGCGCGGCACGGGGCCTCCTCGGGCGTAGGAGGAGGCAGGAGCCCTGGGAAGGCCTCCGGAGCAGTAGCAGAGTCCGGGGGTGGGACCCCTCTCCACGCACGCGTGTCTGGGCGGCCAGGCCGTCCCCGCCTCCCACTCCACCCACCCTCGTCGCAGCCGCACTGCCCCCCCTGGTGGACGCGCGTCTCTCCCCGAGGCTGTCCGAGGCTGTCCGAGGCTGTCCGAGGCTGTCCGAGGCGCGGGCCGGCCGCGCGTGGCTCTCGGTGCTGCCCGAGGCAAAATCGTCCACGTGCTGCAAACATTATGACATGATTTCCCCTTCCTTATTGTTTCTCTGTTTAATGTGTGGCCCGCGACAGCTCCTCTTCCTCGCGTGTGGCCCAGATCCGCCAAAAGGTGGGGGGAACCCCCGCTGGGCCCGGGGCCCGTCCTGGCTCTCCCGAGGCGTTGCTTCCCAGCTAGCCGTGCCACCGTGCCCCGGACTTTCCCTCTTGTCCCGGCCCCCTGGCCCGTTCCCACCGCACGGGCATTGAAGGCTGGGGGGCAGGCCGAAGGCGGCGGGCGAACTCGGAGGGCACAACCCGACGGTGAGGTGCATCGCCCCCCAGCCGCTCGCCCGCCCCAGTCTCAGGCAGTCAGTACTCCCTCGGGTGCTCCAGCGTCACGGTGGGCGAGCTGGGGTGCGGGGCGGGGTTCCCGGACACCCGCCGACACAGCGAAGGGCTCCGTGAGGGCCGCTGTGTCGGCAGCCGCACCCGGGAAGCTCGCCTTATCATTCTGTCTCTAACCCGACCGGCCCCGGCCGGCCGTCCATTCATTCAAGCATGCGTCATTTGCGCCTCGCTCTAGCTGCCCTTCATTCGTGCAGTGGTGCGGCCTCTCGTGTGTGAGCACATCCCTGGGGCCGACTGCACGTCGGCCTGTCTCGCACTGGGGAGCGGGCCGGTGGGAGCGGACCGAGGCTTGTGCCAGGTCACGCGCCTGGCCGGGTACGTGCGCGGGCCCCACCGGGGGTTCCGGGCCCACGGCGTGGCCGAACGCCAGTGAGGACAACGGACGTCCATCGCCTCACTGCCTGAGGTCGCCGTGTCTGGCGACCTAGGGCTCCTAGCCCCGCGTCCAGCGCCGCGCCTTCCGGGGCGAACCAGCGCCCACTGCGCACGCGGCCCCGGAGGGGCAGCGCACGGGAAGTGTCCGTGTGGGGCCTGGGGCCTGGGGCCCGGCCCGAGTTCTCTCGGCGCGAGTCAGACAGCCCAACGCAACCCTTTCCTGTCCCGGGTCCCGCTCGGGCGGGGGCCCGACACGCGGAGAATCCTGCGCGGTGGCCTGTGTGAAACGCGGCGCATGACGGCCGGGCCAGCACTCTCCTCCGGGTTTCCCTGGCGGCCGGGTGCGAGGCCTCGGGTGGGGGCTCATCCCGGCGGAGCCCCCTGGTGGACCTCGCCCCTGCCCCCGGGGCCCGGATCCAAGGCCAGACCGGACGGGCGGCCGCCAGCGGGCAGGAAGGTCCGCGGGTGGCCAGGGTTACCGTGGCTGCCAGGCTCCGCCCGGGCCCCCCCCCCCGCCACCCCCCCCCCCCGCCACCCCCCCCCCCCGGCTTTGCCGGCCAACGGTGGCGCCCGCCGAGGCCACGCCCCCTCAGCCCCAGGGAGCCCGGGGCGCCTCCTCGCGGCGGCAGGGCCCCGGAGGCGCCGCCTGCGCCTCCCGGGTTTCGCCTGGCGGCCGACACCCCGGAGGTGGGGTAGCGGCCGGCTTCGGCCTCCCGAGTTCTCTCCGGCGCGAGGCCGGCCGGGCGCCTCGCGACCCGGAAGGAACGTCCGCGGGTTGCCATGGTTACCAGGGTTGCTAGGCGGCGCTAGGCGCCCAGCGTGGCCAGCGAACGGTGGCCCCCGCGAGGCCACGGCCCCTCAGCCCCACGGAACGCTGGGCGCCCCCTCGCCCCGGCAGGTCCCCGGAGGCGCCGCCTCCGAACCCCGGGGTTCGCGTGGCGGCGGACACCCCGGAGGTGGGCCGGCGGCCGGCTTCGGCCTCCAGAGTTCTCCCCAGCGCGAGACCGGCCGGGGCGCCTCGCGACCCGGAAGGAACGTCCGCGGGTTGACATGGTTACCAGGGTTGCCGGGCTCCGCCCGGCGCCCAGCAGCTGCGGGCGAACGGTGGCGCCGCCGAGGCCACGCCCCCTCAGCCCCACGGGGCCCGGGGCGCCTCTTCGCCGCGGCCCGGCCCCGGAGGGGCCGCCTCCGCCTCCCGGGTTTCGCGTGGCGGGGGACACCCCGGAGGTGGGCTGGCTTCCGCCTTCGGCCTCCCGAGTCCTCTCCGGGCCCCGGAGCGGCGGTGCCTGCGGCCGCAGGCCCTCGCCGCGACCGCCGTGGACGGGAGCCCGAGGCCGAGCCCCGGAAGACTGCCCTTGACCTCCCTGCTGCTCCGGAAACGCCGCCGGCCCCCACAGCCTGGCCGCCCCCTCCGCCCTTTGTGCCGGGACGCCGGCCCCGGGAGGCGGCAGAAACCGCCCCAGCCTTCCACACGGGGCTCGCCTGTCGCTGCGTGTCGTGTCGGGGAGGCGGTGGCGCGGCACGGGGCCTCCTCGGGCGTAGGAGGAGGCAGGAGCCCTGGGAAGGCCTCCGGAGCAGTAGCAGAGTCCGGGGGTGGGACCCCTCTCCACGCACGCGTGTCTGGGCGGCCAGGCCGTCCCCGCCTCCCACTCCACCCACCCTCGTCGCAGCCGCACTGCCCCCCCTGGTGGACGCGCGTCTCTCCCCGAGGCTGTCCGAGGCTGTCCGAGGCTGTCCGAGGCTGTCCGAGGCGCGGGCCGGCCGCGCGTGGCTCTCGGTGCTGCCCGAGGCAAAATCGTCCACGTGCTGCAAACATTATGACATGATTTCCCCTTCCTTATTGTTTCTCTGTTTAATGTGTGGCCCGCGACAGCTCCTCTTCCTCGCGTGTGGCCCAGATCCGCCAAAAGGTGGGGGGAACCCCCGCTGGGCCCGGGGCCCGTCCTGGCTCTCCCGAGGCGTTGCTTCCCAGCTAGCCGTGCCACCGTGCCCCGGACTTTCCCTCTTGTCCCGGCCCCCTGGCCCGTTCCCACCGCACGGGCATTGAAGGCTGGGGGGCAGGCCGAAGGCGGCGGGCGAACTCGGAGGGCACAACCCGACGGTGAGGTGCATCGCCCCCCAGCCGCTCGCCCGCCCCAGTCTCAGGCAGTCAGTACTCCCTCGGGTGCTCCAGCGTCACGGTGGGCGAGCTGGGGTGCGGGGCGGGGTTCCCGGACACCCGCCGACACAGCGAAGGGCTCCGTGAGGGCCGCTGTGTCGGCAGCCGCACCCGGGAAGCTCGCCTTATCATTCTGTCTCTAACCCGACCGGCCCCGGCCGGCCGTCCATTCATTCAAGCATGCGTCATTTGCGCCTCGCTCTAGCTGCCCTTCATTCGTGCACTGGTGCGGCCTCTCGTGTGTGAGCACATCCCTGGGGCCGACTGCACGTCGGCCTGTCTCGCACCGGGGAGCGGGCCGGTGGGAGCGGACCGAGGCTTGTGCCAGGTCACGCGCCTGGCCGGGTACGTGCGCGGGCCCCACCGGGGGTTCCGGGCCCACGGCGTGGCCGAACGCCAGTGAGGACAACGGACGTCCATCGCCTCACTGCCTGAGGTCGCCGTGTCTGGCGACCTAGGGCTCCTAGCCCCGCGTCCAGCGCCGCGCCTTCCGGGGCGAACCAGCGCCCACTGCGCACGCGGCCCCGGAGGGGCAGCGCACGGGAAGTGTCCGTGTGGGGCCTGGGGCCTGGGGCCCGGCCCGAGTTCTCTCGGCGCGAGTCAGACAGCCCAACGCAACCCTTTCCTGTCCCGGGTCCCGCTCGGGCGGGGGCCCGACACGCGGAGAATCCTGCGCGGTGGCCTGTGTGAAACGCGGCGCATGACGGCCGGGCCAGCACTCTCCTCCGGGTTTCCCTGGCGGCCGGGTGCGAGGCCTCGGGTGGGGGCTCATCCCGGCGGAGCCCCCTGGTGGACCTCGCCCCTGCCCCCGGGGCCCGGATCCAAGGCCAGACCGGACGGGCGGCCGCCAGCGGGCAGGAAGGTCCGCGGGTGGCCAGGGTTACCGGGGCTGCCAGGCTCCGCCCGGGCCCCCCCCCCCCGCCACCCCCCCCCCCCCGGCTTTGCCGGCCAACGGTGGCGCCCGCCGAGGCCACGCCCCCTCAGCCCCAGGGAGCCCGGGGCGCCTCCTCGCGGCGGCAGGGCCCCGGAGGCGCCGCCTGCGCCTCCCGGGGTTCGCGTGGCGGCGGACACCCCGGAGGTGGGCCGGCGGCCGGCTTCGGCCTCCAGAGTTCTCCCCAGCGCGAGACCGGCCGGGGCGCCTCGCGACCCGGAAGGAACGTCCGCGGGTTGCCATGGTTACCAGGGTTGCCGGGCTCCGCCGGGCGCCCAGCAGCTGCGGGCGAACGGTGGCGCCGCCGAGGCCACGCCCCCTCAGCCCCACGGGGCCCGGGGCGCCTCTTCGCCGCGGCCCGGCCCCGGAGGGGCCGCCTCCGCCTCCCGGGTTTCGCGTGGCGGGGGACACCCCGGAGGTGGGCTGGCTTCCGCCTTCGGCCTCCCGAGTCCTCTCCGGGCCCCGGAGCGGCGGTGCCTGCGGCCGCAGGCCCTCGCCGCGACCGCCGTGGACGGGAGCCCGAGGCCGAGCCCCGGAAGACTGCCCTTGACCTCCCTGCTGCTCCGGAAACGCCGCCGGCCCCCACAGCCTGGCCGCCCCCTCCGCCCTTTGTGCCGGGACGCCGGCCCCGGGAGGCGGCAGAAACCGCCCCAGCCTTCCACACGGGGCTCGCCTGTCGCTGCGTGTCGTGTCGGGGAGGCGGTGGCGCGGCACGGGGCCTCCTCGGGCGTAGGAGGAGGCAGGAGCCCTGGGAAGGCCTCCGGAGCAGTAGCAGAGTCCGGGGGTGGGACCCCTCTCCACGCACGCGTGTCTGGGCGGCCAGGCCGTCCCCGCCTCCCACTCCACCCACCCTCGTCGCAGCCGCACTGCCCCCCCTGGTGGACGCGCGTCTCTCCCCGAGGCTGTCCGAGGCTGTCCGAGGCTGTCCGAGGCTGTCCGAGGCGCGGGCCGGCCGCGCGTGGCTCTCGGTGCTGCCCGAGGCAAAATCGTCCACGTGCTGCAAACATTATGACATGATTTCCCCTTCCTTATTGTTTCTCTGTTTAATGTGTGGCCCGCGACAGCTCCTCTTCCTCGCGTGTGGCCCAGATCCGCCAAAAGGTGGGGGGAACCCCCGCTGGGCCCGGGGCCCGTCCTGGCTCTCCCGAGGCGTTGCTTCCCAGCTAGCCGTGCCACCGTGCCCCGGACTTTCCCTCTTGTCCCGGCCCCCTGGCCCGTTCCCACCGCACGGGCATTGAAGGCTGGGGGGCAGGCCGAAGGCGGCGGGCGAACTCGGAGGGCACAACCCGACGGTGAGGTGCATCGCCCCCCAGCCGCTCGCCCGCCCCAGTCTCAGGCAGTCAGTACTCCCTCGGGTGCTCCAGCGTCACGGTGGGCGAGCTGGGGTGCGGGGCGGGGTTCCCGGACACCCGCCGACACAGCGAAGGGCTCCGTGAGGGCCGCTGTGTCGGCAGCCGCACCCGGGAAGCTCGCCTTATCATTCTGTCTCTAACCCGACCGGCCCCGGCCGGCCGTCCATTCATTCAAGCATGCGTCATTTGCGCCTCGCTCTAGCTGCCCTTCATTCGTGCAGTGGTGCGGCCTCTCGTGTGTGAGCACATCCCTGGGGCCGACTGCACGTCGGCCTGTCTCGCACCGGGGAGCGGGCCGGTGGGAGCGGACCGAGGCTTGTGCCAGGTCACGCGCCTGGCCGGGTACGTGCGCGGGCCCCACCGGGGGTTCCGGGCCCACGGCGTGGCCGAACGCCAGTGAGGACAACGGACGTCCATCGCCTCACTGCCTGAGGTCGCCGTGTCTGGCGACCTAGGGCTCCTAGCCCCGCGTCCAGCGCCGCGCCTTCCGGGGCGAACCAGCGCCCACTGCGCACGCGGCCCCGGAGGGGCAGCGCACGGGAAGTGTCCGTGTGGGGCCTGGGGCCTGGGGCCCGGCCCGAGTTCTCTCGGCGCGAGTCAGACAGCCCAACGCAACCCTTTCCTGTCCCGGGTCCCGCTCGGGCGGGGGCCCGACACGCGGAGAATCCTGCGCGGTGGCCTGTGTGAAACGCGGCGCATGACGGCCGGGCCAGCACTCTCCTCCGGGTTTCCCTGGCGGCCGGGTGCGAGGCCTCGGGTGGGGGCTCATCCCGGCGGAGCCCCCTGGTGGACCTCGCCCCTGCCCCCGGGGCCCGGATCCAAGGCCAGACCGGACGGGCGGCCGCCAGCGGGCAGGAAGGTCCGCGGGTGGCCAGGGTTACCGGGGCTGCCAGGCTCCGCCCGGGCCCCCCCCCCCCCGCCACCCCCCCCCCCCCGGCTTTGCCGGCCAACGGTGGCGCCCGCCGAGGCCACGCCCCCTCAGCCCCAGGGAGCCCGGGGCGCCTCCTCGCGGCGGCAGGGCCCCGGAGGCGCCGCCTGCGCCTCCCGGGGTTCGCGTGGCGGCGGACACCCCGGAGGTGGGCCGGCGGCCGGCTTCGGCCTCCAGAGTTCTCCCCAGCGCGAGACCGGCCGGGGCGCCTCGCGACCCGGAAGGAACGTCCGCGGGTTGCCATGGTTACCAGGGTTGCCGGGCTCCGCCCGGCGCCCAGCAGCTGCGGGCGAACGGTGGCGCCGCCGAGGCCACGCCCCCTCAGCCCCACGGGGCCCGGGGCGCCTCTTTGCCGCGGCCCGGCCCCGGAGGGGCCGCCTCCGCCTCCCGGGTTTCGCGTGGCGGGGGACACCCCGGAGGTGGGCTGGCTTCCGCCTTCGGCCTCCCGAGTCCTCTCCGGGCCCCGGAGCGGCGGTGCCTGCGGCCGCAGGCCCTCGCCGCGACCGCCGTGGACGGGAGCCCGAGGCCGAGCCCCGGAAGACTGCCCTTGACCTCCCTGCTGCTCCGGAAACGCCGCCGGCCCCCACAGCCTGGCCGCCCCCTCCGCCCTTTGTGCCGGGACGCCGGCCCCGGGAGGCGGCAGAAACCGCCCCAGCCTTCCACACGGGGCTCGCCTGTCGCTGCGTGTCGTGTCGGGGAGGCGGTGGCGCGGCACGGGGCCTCCTCGGGCGTAGGAGGAGGCAGGAGCCCTGGGAAGGCCTCCGGAGCAGTAGCAGAGTCCGGGGGTGGGACCCCTCTCCACGCACGCGTGTCTGGGCGGCCAGGCCGTCCCCGCCTCCCACTCCACCCACCCTCGTCGCAGCCGCACTGCCCCCCCTGGTGGACGCGCGTCTCTCCCCGAGGCTGTCCGAGGCTGTCCGAGGCTGTCCGAGGCGCGGGCCGGCCGCGCGTGGCTCTCGGTGCTGCCCGAGGCAAAATCGTCCACGTGCTGCAAACATTATGACATGATTTCCCCTTCCTTATTGTTTCTCTGTTTAATGTGTGGCCCGCGACAGCTCCTCTTCCTCGCGTGTGGCCCAGATCCGCCAAAAGGTGGGGGGAACCCCCGCTGGGCCCGGGGCCCGTCCTGGCTCTCCCGAGGCGTTGCTTCCCAGCTAGCCGTGCCACCGTGCCCCGGACTTTCCCTCTTGTCCCGGCCCCCTGGCCCGTTCCCACCGCACGGGCATTGAAGGCTGGGGGGCAGGCCGAAGGCGGCGGGCGAACTCGGAGGGCACAACCCGACGGTGAGGTGCATCGCCCCCCAGCCGCTCGCCCGCCCCAGTCTCAGGCAGTCAGTACTCCCTCGGGTGCTCCAGCGTCACGGTGGGCGAGCTGGGGTGCGGGGCGGGGTTCCCGGACACCCGCCGACACAGCGAAGGGCTCCGTGAGGGCCGCTGTGTCGGCAGCCGCACCCGGGAAGCTCGCCTTATCATTCTGTCTCTAACCCGACCGGCCCCGGCCGGCCGTCCATTCATTCAAGCATGCGTCATTTGCGCCTCGCTCTAGCTGCCCTTCATTCGTGCAGTGGTGCGGCCTCTCGTGTGTGAGCACATCCCTGGGGCCGACTGCACGTCGGCCTGTCTCGCACCGGGGAGCGGGCCGGTGGGAGCGGACCGAGGCTTGTGCCAGGTCACGCGCCTGGCCGGGTACGTGCGCGGGCCCCACCGGGGGTTCCGGGCCCACGGCGTGGCCGAACGCCAGTGAGGACAACGGACGTCCATCGCCTCACTGCCTGAGGTCGCCGTGTCTGGCGACCTAGGGCTCCTAGCCCCGCGTCCAGCGCCGCGCCTTCCGGGGCGAACCAGCGCCCACTGCGCACGCGGCCCCGGAGGGGCAGCGCACGGGAAGTGTCCGTGTGGGGCCTGGGGCCTGGGGCCCGGCCCGAGTTCTCTCGGCGCGAGTCAGACAGCCCAACGCAACCCTTTCCTGTCCCGGGTCCCGCTCGGGCGGGGGCCCGACACGCGGAGAATCCTGCGCGGTGGCCTGTGTGAAACGCGGCGCATGACGGCCGGGCCAGCACTCTCCTCCGGGTTTCCCTGGCGGCCGGGTGCGAGGCCTCGGGTGGGGGCTCATCCCGGCGGAGCCCCCTGGTGGACCTCGCCCCTGCCCCCGGGGCCCGGATCCAAGGCCAGACCGGACGGGCGGCCGCCAGCGGGCAGGAAGGTCCGCGGGTGGCCAGGGTTACCGGGGCTGCCAGGCTCCGCCCGGGCCCCCCCCCCCCGCCACCCCCCCCCCCCCCGGCTTTGCCGGCCAACGGTGGCGCCCGCCGAGGCCACGCCCCCTCAGCCCCAGGGAGCCCGGGGCGCCTCCTCGCGGCGGCAGGGCCCCGGAGGCGCCGCCTGCGCCTCCCGGGTTTCGCCTGGCGGCCGACACCCCGGAGGTGGGGTAGCGGCCGGCTTCGGCCTCCCGAGTTCTCTCCGGCGCGAGGCCGGCCGGGCGCCTCGCGACCCGGAAGGAACGTCCGCGGGTTGCCATGGTTACCAGGGTTGCTAGGCGGCGCTAGGCGCCCAGCGTGGCCAGCGAACGGTGGCCCCCGCGAGGCCACGGCCCCTCAGCCCCACGGAACGCTGGGCGCCCCCTCGCCCCGGCAGGTCCCCGGAGGCGCCGCCTCCGAACCCCGGGGTTCGCGTGGCGGCGGACACCCCGGAGGTGGGCCGGCGGCCGGCTTCGGCCTCCAGAGTTCTCCCCAGCGCGAGACCGGCCGGGGCGCCTCGCGACCCGGAAGGAACGTCCGCGGGTTGCCATGGTTACCAGGGTTGCCGGGCTCCGCCCGGCGCCCAGCAGCTGCGGGCGAACGGTGGCGCCGCCGAGGCCACGCCCCCTCAGCCCCACGGGGCCCGGGGCGCCTCTTCGCCGCGGCCCGGCCCCGGAGGGGCCGCCTCCGCCTCCCGGGTTTCGCGTGGCGGGGGACACCCCGGAGGTGGGCTGGCTTCCGCCTTCGGCCTCCCGAGTCCTCTCCGGGCCCCGGAGCGGCGGTGCCTGCGGCCGCAGGCCCTCGCCGCGACCGCCGTGGACGGGAGCCCGAGGCCGAGCCCCGGAAGACTGCCCTTGACCTCCCTGCTGCTCCGGAAACGCCGCCGGCCCCCACAGCCTGGCCGCCCCCTCCGCCCTTTGTGCCGGGACGCCGGCCCCGGGAGGCGGCAGAAACCGCCCCAGCCTTCCACACGGGGCTCGCCTGTCGCTGCGTGTCGTGTCGGGGAGGCGGTGGCGCGGCACGGGGCCTCCTCGGGCGTAGGAGGAGGCAGGAGCCCTGGGAAGGCCTCCGGAGCAGTAGCAGAGTCCGGGGGTGGGACCCCTCTCCACGCACGCGTGTCTGGGCGGCCAGGCCGTCCCCGCCTCCCACTCCACCCACCCTCGTCGCAGCCGCACTGCCCCCCCTGGTGGACGCGCGTCTCTCCCCGAGGCTGTCCGAGGCTGTCCGAGGCTGTCCGAGGCTGTCCGAGGCGCGGGCCGGCCGCGCGTGGCTCTCGGTGCTGCCCGAGGCAAAATCGTCCACGTGCTGCAAACATTATGACATGATTTCCCCTTCCTTATTGTTTCTCTGTTTAATGTGTGGCCCGCGACAGCTCCTCTTCCTCGCGTGTGGCCCAGATCCGCCAAAAGGTGGGGGGAACCCCCGCTGGGCCCGGGGCCCGTCCTGGCTCTCCCGAGGCGTTGCTTCCCAGCTAGCCGTGCCACCGTGCCCCGGACTTTCCCTCTTGTCCCGGCCCCCTGGCCCGTTCCCACCGCACGGGCATTGAAGGCTGGGGGGCAGGCCGAAGGCGGCGGGCGAACTCGGAGGGCACAACCCGACGGTGAGGTGCATCGCCCCCCAGCCGCTCGCCCGCCCCAGTCTCAGGCAGTCAGTACTCCCTCGGGTGCTCCAGCGTCACGGTGGGCGAGCTGGGGTGCGGGGCGGGGTTCCCGGACACCCGCCGACACAGCGAAGGGCTCCGTGAGGGCCGCTGTGTCGGCAGCCGCACCCGGGAAGCTCGCCTTATCATTCTGTCTCTAACCCGACCGGCCCCGGCCGGCCGTCCATTCATTCAAGCATGCGTCATTTGCGCCTCGCTCTAGCTGCCCTTCATTCGTGCAGTGGTGCGGCCTCTCGTGCGTGAGCACATCCCTGGGGCCGACTGCACGTCGGCCTGTCTCGCACCGGGGAGCGGGCCGGTGGGAGCGGACCGAGGCTTGTGCCAGGTCACGCGCCTGGCCGGGTACGTGCGCGGGCCCCACCGGGGGTTCCGGGCCCACGGCGTGGCCGAACGCCAGTGAGGACAACGGACGTCCATCGCCTCACTGCCTGAGGTCGCCGTGTCTGGCGACCTAGGGCTCCTAGCCCCGCGTCCAGCGCCGCGCCTTCCGGGGCGAACCAGCGCCCACTGCGCACGCGGCCCCGGAGGGGCAGCGCACGGGAAGTGTCCGTGTGGGGCCTGGGGCCTGGGGCCCGGCCCGAGTTCTCTCGGCGCGAGTCAGACAGCCCAACGCAACCCTTTCCTGTCCCGGGTCCCGCTCGGGCGGGGGCCCGACACGCGGAGAATCCTGCGCGGTGGCCTGTGTGAAACGCGGCGCATGACGGCCGGGCCAGCACTCTCCTCCGGGTTTCCCTGGCGGCCGGGTGCGAGGCCTCGGGTGGGGGCTCATCCCCGCGGAGCCCCCTGGTGGACCTCGCCCCTGCCCCCGGGGCCCGGATCCAAGGCCAGACCGGACGGGCGGCCGCCAGCGGGCAGGAAGGTCCGCGGGTGGCCAGGGTTACCGGGGCTGCCAGGCTCCGCCCGGGCCCCCCCCCCCGCCACCCCCCCCCCCCCGCCACCCCCCCCCCCCCGGCTTTGCCGGCCAACGGTGGCGCCCGCCGAGGCCACGCCCCCTCAGCCCCAGGGAGCCCGGGGCGCCTCCTCGCAGCGGCAGGGCCCCGGAGGCGCCGCCTGCGCCTCCCGGGTTTCGCCTGGCGGCCGACACCCCGGAGGTGGGGTAGCGGCCGGCTTCGGCCTCCCGAGTTCTCTCCGGCGCGAGGCCGGCCGGGCGCCTCGCGACCCGGAAGGAACGTCCGCGGGTTGCCATGGTTACCAGGGTTGCTAGGCGGCGCTAGGCGCCCAGCGTGGCCAGCGAACGGTGGCCCCCGCGAGGCCACGGCCCCTCAGCCCCACGGAACGCTGGGCGCCCCCTCGCCCCGGCAGGTCCCCGGAGGCGCCGCCTCCGAACCCCGGGGTTCGCGTGGCGGCGGACACCCCGGAGGTGGGCCGGCGGCCGGCTTCGGCCTCCAGAGTTCTCCCCAGCGCGAGACCGGCCGGGGCGCCTCGCGACCCGGAAGGAACGTCCGCGGGTTGACATGGTTACCAGGGTTGCCGGGCTCCGCCCGGCGCCCAGCAGCTGCGGGCGAACGGTGGCGCCGCCGAGGCCACGCCCCCTCAGCCCCACGGGGCCCGGGGCGCCTCTTCGCCGCGGCCCGGCCCCGGAGGGGCCGCCTCCGCCTCCCGGGTTTCGCGTGGCGGGGGACACCCCGGAGGTGGGCTGGCTTCCGCCTTCGGCCTCCCGAGTCCTCTCCGGGCCCCGGAGCGGCGGTGCCTGCGGCCGCAGGCCCTCGCCGCGACCGCCGTGGACGGGAGCCCGAGGCCGAGCCCCGGAAGACTGCCCTTGACCTCCCTGCTGCTCCGGAAACGCCGCCGGCCCCCACAGCCTGGCCGCCCCCTCCGCCCTTTGTGCCGGGACGCCGGCCCCGGGAGGCGGCAGAAACCGCCCCAGCCTTCCACACGGGGCTCGCCTGTCGCTGCGTGTCGTGTCGGGGAGGCGGTGGCGCGGCACGGGGCCTCCTCGGGCGTAGGAGGAGGCAGGAGCCCTGGGAAGGCCTCCGGAGCAGTAGCAGAGTCCGGGGGTGGGACCCCTCTCCACGCACGCGTGTCTGGGCGGCCAGGCCGTCCCCGCCTCCCACTCCACCCACCCTCGTCGCAGCCGCACTGCCCCCCCTGGTGGACGCGCGTCTCTCCCCGAGGCTGTCCGAGGCTGTCCGAGGCTGTCCGAGGCTGTCCGAGGCGCGGGCCGGCCGCGCGTGGCTCTCGGTGCTGCCCGAGGCAAAATCGTCCACGTGCTGCAAACATTATGACATGATTTCCCCTTCCTTATTGTTTCTCTGTTTAATGTGTGGCCCGCGACAGCTCCTCTTCCTCGCGTGTGGCCCAGATCCGCCAAAAGGTGGGGGGAACCCCCGCTGGGCCCGGGGCCCGTCCTGGCTCTCCCGAGGCGTTGCTTCCCAGCTAGCCGTGCCACCGTGCCCCGGACTTTCCCTCTTGTCCCGGCCCCCTGGCCCGTTCCCACCGCACGGGCATTGAAGGCTGGGGGGCAGGCCGAAGGCGGCGGGCGAACTCGGAGGGCACAACCCGACGGTGAGGTGCATCGCCCCCCAGCCGCTCGCCCGCCCCAGTCTCAGGCAGTCAGTACTCCCTCGGGTGCTCCAGCGTCACGGTGGGCGAGCTGGGGTGCGGGGCGGGGTTCCCGGACACCCGCCGACACAGCGAAGGGCTCCGTGAGGGCCGCTGTGTCGGCAGCCGCACCCGGGAAGCTCGCCTTATCATTCTGTCTCTAACCCGACCGGCCCCGGCCGGCCGTCCATTCATTCAAGCATGCGTCATTTGCGCCTCGCTCTAGCTGCCCTTCATTCGTGCAGTGGTGCGGCCTCTCGTGTGTGAGCACATCCCTGGGGCCGACTGCACGTCGGCCTGTCTCGCACCGGGGAGCGGGCCGGTGGGAGCGGACCGAGGCTTGTGCCAGGTCACGCGCCTGGCCGGGTACGTGCGCGGGCCCCACCGGGGGTTCCGGGCCCACGGCGTGGCCGAACGCCAGTGAGGACAACGGACGTCCATCGCCTCACTGCCTGAGGTCGCCGTGTCTGGCGACCTAGGGCTCCTAGCCCCGCGTCCAGCGCCGCGCCTTCCGGGGCGAACCAGCGCCCACTGCGCACGCGGCCCCGGAGGGGCAGCGCACGGGAAGTGTCCGTGTGGGGCCTGGGGCCTGGGGCCCGGCCCGAGTTCTCTCGGCGCGAGTCAGACAGCCCAACGCAACCCTTTCCTGTCCCGGGTCCCGCTCGGGCGGGGGCCCGACACGCGGAGAATCCTGCGCGGTGGCCTGTGTGAAACGCGGCGCATGACGGCCGGGCCAGCACTCTCCTCCGGGTTTCCCTGGCGGCCGGGTGCGAGGCCTCGGGTGGGGGCTCATCCCGGCGGAGCCCCCTGGTGGACCTCGCCCCTGCCCCCGGGGCCCGGATCCAAGGCCAGACCGGACGGGCGGCCGCCAGCGGGCAGGAAGGTCCGCGGGTGGCCAGGGTTACCGGGGCTGCCAGGCTCCGCCCGGGCCCCCCCCCCCCCGCCACCCCCCCCCCCCCAGCTTTGCCGGCCAACGGTGGCGCCCGCCGAGGCCACGCCCCCTCAGCCCCAGGGAGCCCGGGGCGCCTCCTCGCGGCGGCAGGGCCCCGGAGGCGCCGCCTGCGCCTCCCGGGGTTCGCGTGGCGGCGGACACCCCAGAGGTGGGCCGGCGGCCGGCTTCGGCCTCCAGAGTTCTCCCCAGCGCGAGACCGGCCGGGGCGCCTCGCGACCCGGAAGGAACGTCCGCGGGTTGCCATGGTTACCAGGGTTGCCGGGCTCCGCCGGGCGCCCAGCAGCTGCGGGCGAACGGTGGCGCCGCCGAGGCCACGCCCCCTCAGCCCCACGGGGCCCGGGGCGCCTCTTCGCCGCGGCCCGGCCCCGGAGGGGCCGCCTCCGCCTCCCGGGTTTCGCGTGGCGGGGGACACCCCGGAGGTGGGCTGGCTTCCGCCTTCGGCCTCCCGAGTCCTCTCCGGGCCCCGGAGCGGCGGTGCCTGCGGCCGCAGGCCCTCGCCGCGACCGCCGTGGACGGGAGCCCGAGGCCGAGCCCCGGAAGACTGCCCTTGACCTCCCTGCTGCTCCGGAAACGCCGCCGGCCCCCACAGCCTGGCCGCCCCCTCCGCCCTTTGTGCCGGGACGCCGGCCCCGGGAGGCGGCAGAAACCGCCCCAGCCTTCCACACGGGGCTCGCCTGTCGCTGCGTGTCGTGTCGGGGAGGCGGTGGCGCGGCACGGGGCCTCCTCGGGCGTAGGAGGAGGCAGGAGCCCTGGGAAGGCCTCCGGAGCAGTAGCAGAGTCCGGGGGTGGGACCCCTCTCCACGCACGCGTGTCTGGGCGGCCAGGCCGTCCCCGCCTCCCACTCCACCCACCCTCGTCGCAGCCGCACTGCCCCCCCTGGTGGACGCGCGTCTCTCCCCGAGGCTGTCCGAGGCTGTCCGAGGCTGTCCGAGGCTGTCCGAGGCTGTCCGAGGCGCGGGCCGGCCGCGCGTGGCTCTCGGTGCTGCCCGAGGCAAAATCGTCCACGTGCTGCAAACATTATGACATGATTTCCCCTTCCTTATTGTTTCTCTGTTTAATGTGTGGCCCGCGACAGCTCCTCTTCCTCGCGTGTGGCCCAGATCCGCCAAAAGGTGGGGGGAACCCCCGCTGGGCCCGGGGCCCGTCCTGGCTCTCCCGAGGCGTTGCTTCCCAGCTAGCCGTGCCACCGTGCCCCGGACTTTCCCTCTTGTCCCGGCCCCCTGGCCCGTTCCCACCGCACGGGCATTGAAGGCTGGGGGGCAGGCCGAAGGCGGCGGGCGAACTCGGAGGGCACAACCCGACGGTGAGGTGCATCGCCCCCCAGCCGCTCGCCCGCCCCAGTCTCAGGCAGTCAGTACTCCCTCGGGTGCTCCAGCGTCACGGTGGGCGAGCTGGGGTGCGGGGCGGGGTTCCCGGACACCCGCCGACACAGCGAAGGGCTCCGTGAGGGCCGCTGTGTCGGCAGCCGCACCCGGGAAGCTCGCCTTATCATTCTGTCTCTAACCCGACCGGCCCCGGCCGGCCGTCCATTCATTCAAGCATGCGTCATTTGCGCCTCGCTCTAGCTGCCCTTCATTCGTGCAGTGGTGCGGCCTCTCGTGTGTGAGCACATCCCTGGGGCCGACTGCACGTCGGCCTGTCTCGCACCGGGGAGCGGGCCGGTGGGAGCGGACCGAGGCTTGTGCCAGGTCACGCGCCTGGCCGGGTACGTGCGCGGGCCCCACCGGGGGTTCCGGGCCCACGGCGTGGCCGAACGCCAGTGAGGACAACGGACGTCCATCGCCTCACTGCCTGAGGTCGCCGTGTCTGGCGACCTAGGGCTCCTAGCCCCGCGTCCAGCGCCGCGCCTTCCGGGGCGAACCAGCGCCCACTGCGCACGCGGCCCCGGAGGGGCAGCGCACGGGAAGTGTCCGTGTGGGGCCTGGGGCCTGGGGCCCGGCCCGAGTTCTCTCGGCGCGAGTCAGACAGCCCAACGCAACCCTTTCCTGTCCCGGGTCCCGCTCGGGCGGGGGCCCGACACGCGGAGAATCCTGCGCGGTGGCCTGTGTGAAACGCGGCGCATGACGGCCGGGCCAGCACTCTCCTCCGGGTTTCCCTGGCGGCCGGGTGCGAGGCCTCGGGTGGGGGCTCATCCCGGCGGAGCCCCCTGGTGGACCTCGCCCCTGCCCCCGGGGCCCGGATCCAAGGCCAGACCGGACGGGCGGCCGCCAGCGGGCAGGAAGGTCCGCGGGTGGCCAGGGTTACCGGGGCTGCCAGGCTCCGCCCGGGCCCCCCCCCCCCCGCCACCCCCCCCCCCCCCGGCTTTGCCGGCCAACGGTGGCGCCCGCCGAGGCCACGCCCCCTCAGCCCCAGGGAGCCCGGGGCGCCTCCTCGCGGCGGCAGGGCCCCGGAGGCGCCGCCTGCGCCTCCCGGGGTTCGCGTGGCGGCGGACACCCCGGAGGTGGGCCGGCGGCCGGCTTCGGCCTCCAGAGTTCTCCCCAGCGCGAGACCGGCCGGGGCGCCTCGCGACCCGGAAGGAACGTCCGCGGGTTGCCATGGTTACCAGGGTTGCCGGGCTCCGCCCGGCGCCCAGCAGCTGCGGGCGAACGGTGGCGCCGCCGAGGCCACGCCCCCTCAGCCCCACGGGGCCCGGGGCGCCTCTTCGCCGCGGCCCGGCCCCGGAGGGGCCGCCTCCGCCTCCCGGGTTTCGCGTGGCGGGGGACACCCCGGAGGTGGGCTGGCTTCCGCCTTCGGCCTCCCGAGTCCTCTCCGGGCCCCGGAGCGGCGGTGCCTGCGGCCGCAGGCCCTCGCCGCGACCGCCGTGGACGGGAGCCCGAGGCCGAGCCCCGGAAGACTGCCCTTGACCTCCCTGCTGCTCCGGAAACGCCGCCGGCCCCCACAGCCTGGCCGCCCCCTCCGCCCTTTGTGCCGGGACGCCGGCCCCGGGAGGCGGCAGAAACCGCCCCAGCCTTCCACACGGGGCTCGCCTGTCGCTGCGTGTCGTGTCGGGGAGGCGGTGGCGCGGCACGGGGCCTCCTCGGGCGTAGGAGGAGGCAGGAGCCCTGGGAAGGCCTCCGGAGCAGTAGCAGAGTCCGGGGGTGGGACCCCTCTCCACGCACGCGTGTCTGGGCGGCCAGGCCGTCCCCGCCTCCCACTCCACCCACCCTCGTCGCAGCCGCACTGCCCCCCCTGGTGGACGCGCGTCTCTCCCCGAGGCTGTCCGAGGCTGTCCGAGGCTGTCCGAGGCTGTCCGAGGCGCGGGCCGGCCGCGCGTGGCTCTCGGTGCTGCCCGAGGCAAAATCGTCCACGTGCTGCAAACATTATGACATGATTTCCCCTTCCTTATTGTTTCTCTGTTTAATGTGTGGCCCGCGACAGCTCCTCTTCCTCGCGTGTGGCCCAGATCCGCCAAAAGGTGGGGGGAACCCCCGCTGGGCCCGGGGCCCGTCCTGGCTCTCCCGAGGCGTTGCTTCCCAGCTAGCCGTGCCACCGTGCCCCGGACTTTCCCTCTTGTCCCGGCCCCCTGGCCCGTTCCCACCGCACGGGCATTGAAGGCTGGGGGGCAGGCCGAAGGCGGCGGGCGAACTCGGAGGGCACAACCCGACGGTGAGGTGCATCGCCCCCCAGCCGCTCGCCCGCCCCAGTCTCAGGCAGTCAGTACTCCCTCGGGTGCTCCAGCGTCACGGTGGGCGAGCTGGGGTGCGGGGCGGGGTTCCCGGACACCCGCCGACACAGCGAAGGGCTCCGTGAGGGCCGCTGTGTCGGCAGCCGCACCCGGGAAGCTCGCCTTATCATTCTGTCTCTAACCCGACCGGCCCCGGCCGGCCGTCCATTCATTCAAGCATGCGTCATTTGCGCCTCGCTCTAGCTGCCCTTCATTCGTGCACTGGTGCGGCCTCTCGTGTGTGAGCACATCCCTGGGGCCGACTGCACGTCGGCCTGTCTCGCACCGGGGAGCGGGCCGGTGGGAGCGGACCGAGGCTTGTGCCAGGTCACGCGCCTGGCCGGGTACGTGCGCGGGCCCCACCGGGGGTTCCGGGCCCACGGCGTGGCCGAACGCCAGTGAGGACAACGGACGTCCATCGCCTCACTGCCTGAGGTCGCCGTGTCTGGCGACCTAGGGCTCCTAGCCCCGCGTCCAGCGCCGCGCCTTCCGGGGCGAACCAGCGCCCACTGCGCACGCGGCCCCGGAGGGGCAGCGCACGGGAAGTGTCCGTGTGGGGCCTGGGGCCTGGGGCCCGGCCCGAGTTCTCTCGGCGCGAGTCAGACAGCCCAACGCAACCCTTTCCTGTCCCGGGTCCCGCTCGGGCGGGGGCCCGACACGCGGAGAATCCTGCGCGGTGGCCTGTGTGAAACGCGGCGCATGACGGCCGGGCCAGCACTCTCCTCCGGGTTTCCCTGGCGGCCGGGTGCGAGGCCTCGGGTGGGGGCTCATCCCGGCGGAGCCCCCTGGTGGACCTCGCCCCTGCCCCCGGGGCCCGGATCCAAGGCCAGACCGGACGGGCGGCCGCCAGCGGGCAGGAAGGTCCGCGGGTGGCCAGGGTTACCGGGGCTGCCAGGCTCCGCCCGGGCCCCCCCCCCCCCGCCACCCCCCCCCCCCCCGGCTTTGCCGGCCAACGGTGGCGCCCGCCGAGGCCACGCCCCCTCAGCCCCAGGGAGCCCGGGGCGCCTCCTCGCGGCGGCAGGGCCCCGGAGGCGCCGCCTGCGCCTCCCGGGGTTCGCGTGGCGGCGGACACCCCGGAGGTGGGCCGGCGGCCGGCTTCGGCCTCCAGAGTTCTCCCCAGCGCGAGACCGGCCGGGGCGCCTCGCGACCCGGAAGGAACGTCCGCGGGTTGCCATGGTTACCAGGGTTGCCGGGCTCCGCCGGGCGCCCAGCAGCTGCGGGCGAACGGTGGCGCCGCCGAGGCCACGCCCCCTCAGCCCCACGGGGCCCGGGGCGCCTCTTCGCCGCGGCCCGGCCCCGGAGGGGCCGCCTCCGCCTCCCGGGTTTCGCGTGGCGGGGGACACCCCGGAGGTGGGCTGGCTTCCGCCTTCGGCCTCCCGAGTCCTCTCCGGGCCCCGGAGCGGCGGTGCCTGCGGCCGCAGGCCCTCGCCGCGACCGCCGTGGACGGGAGCCCGAGGCCGAGCCCCGGAAGACTGCCCTTGACCTCCCTGCTGCTCCGGAAACGCCGCCGGCCCCCACAGCCTGGCCGCCCCCTCCGCCCTTTGTGCCGGGACGCCGGCCCCGGGAGGCGGCAGAAACCGCCCCAGCCTTCCACACGGGGCTCGCCTGTCGCTGCGTGTCGTGTCGGGGAGGCGGTGGCGCGGCACGGGGCCTCCTCGGGCGTAGGAGGAGGCAGGAGCCCTGGGAAGGCCTCCGGAGCAGTAGCAGAGTCCGGGGGTGGGACCCCTCTCCACGCACGCGTGTCTGGGCGGCCAGGCCGTCCCCGCCTCCCACTCCACCCACCCTCGTCGCAGCCGCACTGCCCCCCCTGGTGGACGCGCGTCTCTCCCCGAGGCTGTCCGAGGCTGTCCGAGGCTGTCCGAGGCGCGGGCCGGCCGCGCGTGGCTCTCGGTGCTGCCCGAGGCAAAATCGTCCACGTGCTGCAAACATTATGACATGATTTCCCCTTCCTTATTGTTTCTCTGTTTAATGTGTGGCCCGCGACAGCTCCTCTTCCTCGCGTGTGGCCCAGATCCGCCAAAAGGTGGGGGGAACCCCCGCTGGGCCCGGGGCCCGTCCTGGCTCTCCCGAGGCGTTGCTTCCCAGCTAGCCGTGCCACCGTGCCCCGGACTTTCCCTCTTGTCCCGGCCCCCTGGCCCGTTCCCACCGCACGGGCATTGAAGGCTGGGGGGCAGGCCGAAGGCGGCGGGCGAACTCGGAGGGCACAACCCGACGGTGAGGTGCATCGCCCCCCAGCCGCTCGCCCGCCCCAGTCTCAGGCAGTCAGTACTCCCTCGGGTGCTCCAGCGTCACGGTGGGCGAGCTGGGGTGCGGGGCGGGGTTCCCGGACACCCGCCGACACAGCGAAGGGCTCCGTGAGGGCCGCTGTGTCGGCAGCCGCACCCGGGAAGCTCGCCTTATCATTCTGTCTCTAACCCGACCGGCCCCGGCCGGCCGTCCATTCATTCAAGCATGCGTCATTTGCGCCTCGCTCTAGCTGCCCTTCATTCGTGCAGTGGTGCGGCCTCTCGTGTGTGAGCACATCCCTGGGGCCGACTGCACGTCGGCCTGTCTCGCACCGGGGAGCGGGCCGGTGGGAGCGGACCGAGGCTTGTGCCAGGTCACGCGCCTGGCCGGGTACGTGCGCGGGCCCCACCGGGGGTTCCGGGCCCACGGCGTGGCCGAACGCCAGTGAGGACAACGGACGTCCATCGCCTCACTGCCTGAGGTCGCCGTGTCTGGCGACCTAGGGCTCCTAGCCCCGCGTCCAGCGCCGCGCCTTCCGGGGCGAACCAGCGCCCACTGCGCACGCGGCCCCGGAGGGGCAGCGCACGGGAAGTGTCCGTGTGGGGCCTGGGGCCTGGGGCCCGGCCCGAGTTCTCTCGGCGCGAGTCAGACAGCCCAACGCAACCCTTTCCTGTCCCGGGTCCCGCTCGGGCGGGGGCCCGACACGCGGAGAATCCTGCGCGGTGGCCTGTGTGAAACGCGGCGCATGACGGCCGGGCCAGCACTCTCCTCCGGGTTTCCCTGGCGGCCGGGTGCGAGGCCTCGGGTGGGGGCTCATCCCGGCGGAGCCCCCTGGTGGACCTCGCCCCTGCCCCCGGGGCCCGGATCCAAGGCCAGACCGGACGGGCGGCCGCCAGCGGGCAGGAAGGTCCGCGGGTGGCCAGGGTTACCGGGGCTGCCAGGCTCCGCCCGGGCCCCCCCCCCCCCGCCACCCCCCCCCCCCCGGCTTTGCCGGCCAACGGTGGCGCCCGCCGAGGCCACGCCCCCTCAGCCCCAGGGAGCCCGGGGCGCCTCCTCGCGGCGGCAGGGCCCCGGAGGCGCCGCCTGCGCCTCCCGGGGTTCGCGTGGCGGCGGACACCCCGGAGGTGGGCCGGCGGCCGGCTTCGGCCTCCAGAGTTCTCCCCAGCGCGAGACCGGCCGGGGCGCCTCGCGACCCGGAAGGAACGTCCGCGGGTTGCCATGGTTACCAGGGTTGCCGGGCTCCGCCCGGCGCCCAGCAGCTGCGGGCGAACGGTGGCGCCGCCGAGGCCACGCCCCCTCAGCCCCACGGGGCCCGGGGCGCCTCTTTGCCGCGGCCCGGCCCCGGAGGGGCCGCCTCCGCCTCCCGGGTTTCGCGTGGCGGGGGACACCCCGGAGGTGGGCTGGCTTCCGCCTTCGGCCTCCCGAGTCCTCTCCGGGCCCCGGAGCGGCGGTGCCTGCGGCCGCAGGCCCTCGCCGCGACCGCCGTGGACGGGAGCCCGAGGCCGAGCCCCGGAAGACTGCCCTTGACCTCCCTGCTGCTCCGGAAACGCCGCCGGCCCCCACAGCCTGGCCGCCCCCTCCGCCCTTTGTGCCGGGACGCCGGCCCCGGGAGGCGGCAGAAACCGCCCCAGCCTTCCACACGGGGCTCGCCTGTCGCTGCGTGTCGTGTCGGGGAGGCGGTGGCGCGGCACGGGGCCTCCTCGGGCGTAGGAGGAGGCAGGAGCCCTGGGAAGGCCTCCGGAGCAGTAGCAGAGTCCGGGGGTGGGACCCCTCTCCACGCACGCGTGTCTGGGCGGCCAGGCCGTCCCCGCCTCCCACTCCACCCACCCTCGTCGCAGCCGCACTGCCCCCCCTGGTGGACGCGCGTCTCTCCCCGAGGCTGTCCGAGGCTGTCCGAGGCTGTCCGAGGCGCGGGCCGGCCGCGCGTGGCTCTCGGTGCTGCCCGAGGCAAAATCATCCACGTGCTGCAAACATTATGACATGATTTCCCCTTCCTTATTGTTTCTCTGTTTAATGTGTGGCCCGCGACAGCTCCTCTTCCTCGCGTGTGGCCCAGATCCGCCAAAAGGTGGGGGGAACCCCCGCTGGGCCCGGGGCCCGTCCTGGCTCTCCCGAGGCGTTGCTTCCCAGCTAGCCGTGCCACCGTGCCCCGGACTTTCCCTCTTGTCCCGGCCCCCTGGCCCGTTCCCACCGCACGGGCATTGAAGGCTGGGGGGCAGGCCGAAGGCGGCGGGCGAACTCGGAGGGCACAACCCGACGGTGAGGTGCATCGCCCCCCAGCCGCTCGCCCGCCCCAGTCTCAGGCAGTCAGTACTCCCTCGGGTGCTCCAGCGTCACGGTGGGCGAGCTGGGGTGCGGGGCGGGGTTCCCGGACACCCGCCGACACAGCGAAGGGCTCCGTGAGGGCCGCTGTGTCGGCAGCCGCACCCGGGAAGCTCGCCTTATCATTCTGTCTCTAACCCGACCGGCCCCGGCCGGCCGTCCATTCATTCAAGCATGCGTCATTTGCGCCTCGCTCTAGCTGCCCTTCATTCGTGCAGTGGTGCGGCCTCTCGTGTGTGAGCACATCCCTGGGGCCGACTGCACGTCGGCCTGTCTCGCACCGGGGAGCGGGCCGGTGGGAGCGGACCGAGGCTTGTGCCAGGTCACGCGCCTGGCCGGGTACGTGCGCGGGCCCCACCGGGGGTTCCGGGCCCACGGCGTGGCCGAACGCCAGTGAGGACAACGGACGTCCATCGCCTCACTGCCTGAGGTCGCCGTGTCTGGCGACCTAGGGCTCCTAGCCCCGCGTCCAGCGCCGCGCCTTCCGGGGCGAACCAGCGCCCACTGCGCACGCGGCCCCGGAGGGGCAGCGCACGGGAAGTGTCCGTGTGGGGCCTGGGGCCTGGGGCCCGGCCCGAGTTCTCTCGGCGCGAGTCAGACAGCCCAACGCAACCCTTTCCTGTCCCGGGTCCCGCTCGGGCGGGGGCCCGACACGCGGAGAATCCTGCGCGGTGGCCTGTGTGAAACGCGGCGCATGACGGCCGGGCCAGCACTCTCCTCCGGGTTTCCCTGGCGGCCGGGTGCGAGGCCTCGGGTGGGGGCTCATCCCGGCGGAGCCCCCTGGTGGACCTCGCCCCTGCCCCCGGGGCCCGGATCCAAGGCCAGACCGGACGGGCGGCCGCCAGCGGGCAGGAAGGTCCGCGGGTGGCCAGGGTTACCGGGGCTGCCAGGCTCCGCCCGGGCCCCCCCCCCCCCGCCACCCCCCCCCCCCCGGCTTTGCCGGCCAACGGTGGCGCCCGCCGAGGCCACGCCCCCTCAGCCCCAGGGAGCCCGGGGCGCCTCCTCGCGGCGGCAGGGCCCCGGAGGCGCCGCCTGCGCCTCCCGGGTTTCGCCTGGCGGCCGACACCCCGGAGGTGGGGTAGCGGCCGGCTTCGGCCTCCCGAGTTCTCTCCGGCGCGAGGCCGGCCGGGCGCCTCGCGACCCGGAAGGAACGTCCGCGGGTTGCCATGGTTACCAGGGTTGCTAGGCGGCGCTAGGCGCCCAGCGTGGCCAGCGAACGGTGGCCCCCGCGAGGCCACGGCCCCTCAGCCCCACGGAACGCTGGGCGCCCCCTCGCCCCGGCAGGTCCCCGGAGGCGCCGCCTCCGAACCCCGGGGTTCGCGTGGCGGCGGACACCCCGGAGGTGGGCCGGCGGCCGGCTTCGGCCTCCAGAGTTCTCCCCAGCGCGAGACCGGCCGGGGCGCCTCGCGACCCGGAAGGAACGTCCGCGGGTTGCCATGGTTACCAGGGTTGCCGGGCTCCGCCCGGCGCCCAGCAGCTGCGGGCGAACGGTGGCGCCGCCGAGGCCACGCCCCCTCAGCCCCACGGGGCCCGGGGCGCCTCTTCGCCGCGGCCCGGCCCCGGAGGGGCCGCCTCCGCCTCCCGGGTTTCGCGTGGCGGGGGACACCCCGGAGGTGGGCTGGCTTCCGCCTTCGGCCTCCCGAGTCCTCTCCGGGCCCCGGAGCGGCGGTGCCTGCGGCCGCAGGCCCTCGCCGCGACCGCCGTGGACGGGAGCCCGAGGCCGAGCCCCGGAAGACTGCCCTTGACCTCCCTGCTGCTCCGGAAACGCCGCCGGCCCCCACAGCCTGGCCGCCCCCTCCGCCCTTTGTGCCGGGACGCCGGCCCCGGGAGGCGGCAGAAACCGCCCCAGCCTTCCACACGGGGCTCGCCTGTCGCTGCGTGTCGTGTCGGGGAGGCGGTGGCGCGGCACGGGGCCTCCTCGGGCGTAGGAGGAGGCAGGAGCCCTGGGAAGGCCTCCGGAGCAGTAGCAGAGTCCGGGGGTGGGACCCCTCTCCACGCACGCGTGTCTGGGCGGCCAGGCCGTCCCCGCCTCCCACTCCACCCACCCTCGTCGCAGCCGCACTGCCCCCCCTGGTGGACGCGCGTCTCTCCCCGAGGCTGTCCGAGGCTGTCCGAGGCTGTCCGAGGCTGTCCGAGGCGCGGGCCGGCCGCGCGTGGCTCTCGGTGCTGCCCGAGGCAAAATCGTCCACGTGCTGCAAACATTATGACATGATTTCCCCTTCCTTATTGTTTCTCTGTTTAATGTGTGGCCCGCGACAGCTCCTCTTCCTCGCGTGTGGCCCAGATCCGCCAAAAGGTGGGGGGAACCCCCGCTGGGCCCGGGGCCCGTCCTGGCTCTCCCGAGGCGTTGCTTCCCAGCTAGCCGTGCCACCGTGCCCCGGACTTTCCCTCTTGTCCCGGCCCCCTGGCCCGTTCCCACCGCACGGGCATTGAAGGCTGGGGGGCAGGCCGAAGGCGGCGGGCGAACTCGGAGGGCACAACCCGACGGTGAGGTGCATCGCCCCCCAGCCGCTCGCCCGCCCCAGTCTCAGGCAGTCAGTACTCCCTCGGGTGCTCCAGCGTCACGGTGGGCGAGCTGGGGTGCGGGGCGGGGTTCCCGGACACCCGCCGACACAGCGAAGGGCTCCGTGAGGGCCGCTGTGTCGGCAGCCGCACCCGGGAAGCTCGCCTTATCATTCTGTCTCTAACCCGACCGGCCCCGGCCGGCCGTCCATTCATTCAAGCATGCGTCATTTGCGCCTCGCTCTAGCTGCCCTTCATTCGTGCAGTGGTGCGGCCTCTCGTGTGTGAGCACATCCCTGGGGCCGACTGCACGTCGGCCTGTCTCGCACCGGGGAGCGGGCCGGTGGGAGCGGACCGAGGCTTGTGCCAGGTCACGCGCCTGGCCGGGTACGTGCGCGGGCCCCACCGGGGGTTCCGGGCCCACGGCGTGGCCGAACGCCAGTGAGGACAACGGACGTCCATCGCCTCACTGCCTGAGGTCGCCGTGTCTGGCGACCTAGGGCTCCTAGCCCCGCGTCCAGCGCCGCGCCTTCCGGGGCGAACCAGCGCCCACTGCGCACGCGGCCCCGGAGGGGCAGCGCACGGGAAGTGTCCGTGTGGGGCCTGGGGCCTGGGGCCCGGCCCGAGTTCTCTCGGCGCGAGTCAGACAGCCCAACGCAACCCTTTCCTGTCCCGGGTCCCGCTCGGGCGGGGGCCCGACACGCGGAGAATCCTGCGCGGTGGCCTGTGTGAAACGCGGCGCATGACGGCCGGGCCAGCACTCTCCTCCGGGTTTCCCTGGCGGCCGGGTGCGAGGCCTCGGGTGGGGGCTCATCCCGGCGGAGCCCCCTGGTGGACCTCGCCCCTGCCCCCGGGGCCCGGATCCAAGGCCAGACCGGACGGGCGGCCGCCAGCGGGCAGGAAGGTCCGCGGGTGGCCAGGGTTACCGGGGCTGCCAGGCTCCGCCCGGGCCCCCCCCCCCCCGCCACCCCCCCCCCCCCCAGCTTTGCCGGCCAACGGTGGCGCCCGCCGAGGCCACGCCCCCTCAGCCCCAGGGAGCCCGGGGCGCCTCCTCGCGGCGGCAGGGCCCCGGAGGCGCCGCCTGCGCCTCCCGGGGTTCGCGTGGCGGCGGACACCCCGGAGGTGGGCCGGCGGCCGGCTTCGGCCTCCAGAGTTCTCCCCAGCGCGAGACCGGCCGGGGCGCCTCGCGACCCGGAAGGAACGTCCGCGGGTTGCCATGGTTACCAGGGTTGCCGGGCTCCGCCCGGCGCCCAGCAGCTGCGGGCGAACGGTGGCGCCGCCGAGGCCACGCCCCCTCAGCCCCACGGGGCCCGGGGCGCCTCTTCGCCGCGGCCCGGCCCCGGAGGGGCCGCCTCCGCCTCCCGGGTTTCGCGTGGCGGGGGACACCCCGGAGGTGGGCTGGCTTCCGCCTTCGGCCTCCCGAGTCCTCTCCGGGCCCCGGAGCGGCGGTGCCTGCGGCCGCAGGCCCTCGCCGCGACCGCCGTGGACGGGAGCCCGAGGCCGAGCCCCGGAAGACTGCCCTTGACCTCCCTGCTGCTCCGGAAACGCCGCCGGCCCCCACAGCCTGGCCGCCCCCTCCGCCCTTTGTGCCGGGACGCCGGCCCCGGGAGGCGGCAGAAACCGCCCCAGCCTTCCACACGGGGCTCGCCTGTCGCTGCGTGTCGTGTCGGGGAGGCGGTGGCGCGGCACGGGGCCTCCTCGGGCGTAGGAGGAGGCAGGAGCCCTGGGAAGGCCTCCGGAGCAGTAGCAGAGTCCGGGGGTGGGACCCCTCTCCACGCACGCGTGTCTGGGCGGCCAGGCCGTCCCCGCCTCCCACTCCACCCACCCTCGTCGCAGCCGCACTGCCCCCCCTGGTGGACGCGCGTCTCTCCCCGAGGCTGTCCGAGGCTGTCCGAGGCTGTCCGAGGCTGTCCGAGGCGCGGGCCGGCCGCGCGTGGCTCTCGGTGCTGCCCGAGGCAAAATCGTCCACGTGCTGCAAACATTATGACATGATTTCCCCTTCCTTATTGTTTCTCTGTTTAATGTGTGGCCCGCGACAGCTCCTCTTCCTCGCGTGTGGCCCAGATCCGCCAAAAGGTGGGGGGAACCCCCGCTGGGCCCGGGGCCCGTCCTGGCTCTCCCGAGGCGTTGCTTCCCAGCTAGCCGTGCCACCGTGCCCCGGACTTTCCCTCTTGTCCCGGCCCCCTGGCCCGTTCCCACCGCACGGGCATTGAAGGCTGGGGGGCAGGCCGAAGGCGGCGGGCGAACTCGGAGGGCACAACCCGACGGTGAGGTGCATCGCCCCCCAGCCGCTCGCCCGCCCCAGTCTCAGGCAGTCAGTACTCCCTCGGGTGCTCCAGCGTCACGGTGGGCGAGCTGGGGTGCGGGGCGGGGTTCCCGGACACCCGCCGACACAGCGAAGGGCTCCGTGAGGGCCGCTGTGTCGGCAGCCGCACCCGGGAAGCTCGCCTTATCATTCTGTCTCTAACCCGACCGGCCCCGGCCGGCCGTCCATTCATTCAAGCATGCGTCATTTGCGCCTCGCTCTAGCTGCCCTTCATTCGTGCAGTGGTGCGGCCTCTCGTGTGTGAGCACATCCCTGGGGCCGACTGCACGTCGGCCTGTCTCGCACCGGGGAGCGGGCCGGTGGGAGCGGACCGAGGCTTGTGCCAGGTCACGCGCCTGGCCGGGTACGTGCGCGGGCCCCACCGGGGGTTCCGGGCCCACGGCGTGGCCGAACGCCAGTGAGGACAACGGACGTCCATCGCCTCACTGCCTGAGGTCGCCGTGTCTGGCGACCTAGGGCTCCTAGCCCCGCGTCCAGCGCCGCGCCTTCCGGGGCGAACCAGCGCCCACTGCGCACGCGGCCCCGGAGGGGCAGCGCACGGGAAGTGTCCGTGTGGGGCCTGGGGCCTGGGGCCCGGCCCGAGTTCTCTCGGCGCGAGTCAGACAGCCCAACGCAACCCTTTCCTGTCCCGGGTCCCGCTCGGGCGGGGGCCCGACACGCGGAGAATCCTGCGCGGTGGCCTGTGTGAAACGCGGCGCATGACGGCCGGGCCAGCACTCTCCTCCGGGTTTCCCTGGCGGCCGGGTGCGAGGCCTCGGGTGGGGGCTCATCCCGGCGGAGCCCCCTGGTGGACCTCGCCCCTGCCCCCGGGGCCCGGATCCAAGGCCAGACCGGACGGGCGGCCGCCAGCGGGCAGGAAGGTCCGCGGGTGGCCAGGGTTACCGGGGCTGCCAGGCTCCGCCCGGGCCCCCCCCCCCCCGCCACCCCCCCCCCCCCCCGGCTTTGCCGGCCAACGGTGGCGCCCGCCGAGGCCACGCCCCCTCAGCCCCAGGGAGCCCGGGGCGCCTCCTCGCGGCGGCAGGGCCCCGGAGGCGCCGCCTGCGCCTCCCGGGGTTCGCGTGGCGGCGGACACCCCGGAGGTGGGCCCGCGGCCGGCTTCGGCCTCCAGAGTTCTCCCCAGCGCGAGACCGGCCGGGGCGCCTCGCGACCCGGAAGGAACGTCCGCGGGTTGCCATGGTTACCAGGGTTGCCGGGCTCCGCCGGGCGCCCAGCAGCTGCGGGCGAACGGTGGCGCCGCCGAGGCCACGCCCCCTCAGCCCCACGGGGCCCGGGGCGCCTCTTCGCCGCGGCCCGGCCCCGGAGGGGCCGCCTCCGCCTCCCGGGTATCGCGTGGCGGGGGACACCCCGGAGGTGGGCTGGCTTCCGCCTTCGGCCTCCCGAGTCCTCTCCGGGCCCCGGAGCGGCGGTGCCTGCGGCCGCAGGCCCTCGCCGCGACCGCCGTGGACGGGAGCCCGAGGCCGAGCCCCGGAAGACTGCCCTTGACCTCCCTGCTGCTCCGGAAACGCCGCCGGCCCCCACAGCCTGGCCGCCCCCTCCGCCCTTTGTGCCGGGACGCCGGCCCCGGGAGGCGGCAGAAACCGCCCCAGCCTTCCACACGGGGCTCGCCTGTCGCTGCGTGTCGTGTCGGGGAGGCGGTGGCGCGGCACGGGGCCTCCTCGGGCGTAGGAGGAGGCAGGAGCCCTGGGAAGGCCTCCGGAGCAGTAGCAGAGTCCGGGGGTGGGACCCCTCTCCACGCACGCGTGTCTGGGCGGCCAGGCCGTCCCCGCCTCCCACTCCACCCACCCTCGTCGCAGCCGCACTGCCCCCCCTGGTGGACGCGCGTCTCTCCCCGAGGCTGTCCGAGGCTGTCCGAGGCTGTCCGAGGCTGTCCGAGGCGCGGGCCGGCCGCGCGTGGCTCTCGGTGCTGCCCGAGGCAAAATCGTCCACGTGCTGCAAACATTATGACATGATTTCCCCTTCCTTATTGTTTCTCTGTTTAATGTGTGGCCCGCGACAGCTCCTCTTCCTCGCGTGTGGCCCAGATCCGCCAAAAGGTGGGGGGAACCCCCGCTGGGCCCGGGGCCCGTCCTGGCTCTCCCGAGGCGTTGCTTCCCAGCTAGCCGTGCCACCGTGCCCCGGACTTTCCCTCTTGTCCCGGCCCCCTGGCCCGTTCCCACCGCACGGGCATTGAAGGCTGGGGGGCAGGCCGAAGGCGGCGGGCGAACTCGGAGGGCACAACCCGACGGTGAGGTGCATCGCCCCCCAGCCGCTCGCCCGCCCCAGTCTCAGGCAGTCAGTACTCCCTCGGGTGCTCCAGCGTCACGGTGGGCGAGCTGGGGTGCGGGGCGGGGTTCCCGGACACCCGCCGACACAGCGAAGGGCTCCGTGAGGGCCGCTGTGTCGGCAGCCGCACCCGGGAAGCTCGCCTTATCATTCTGTCTCTAACCCGACCGGCCCCGGCCGGCCGTCCATTCATTCAAGCATGCGTCATTTGCGCCTCGCTCTAGCTGCCCTTCATTCGTGCAGTGGTGCGGCCTCTCGTGTGTGAGCACATCCCTGGGGCCGACTGCACGTCGGCCTGTCTCGCACCGGGGAGCGGGCCGGTGGGAGCGGACCGAGGCTTGTGCCAGGTCACGCGCCTGGCCGGGTACGTGCGCGGGCCCCACCGGGGGTTCCGGGCCCACGGCGTGGCCGAACGCCAGTGAGGACAACGGACGTCCATCGCCTCACTGCCTGAGGTCGCCGTGTCTGGCGACCTAGGGCTCCTAGCCCCGCGTCCAGCGCCGCGCCTTCCGGGGCGAACCAGCGCCCACTGCGCACGCGGCCCCGGAGGGGCAGCGCACGGGAAGTGTCCGTGTGGGGCCTGGGGCCTGGGGCCCGGCCCGAGTTCTCTCGGCGCGAGTCAGACAGCCCAACGCAACCCTTTCCTGTCCCGGGTCCCGCTCGGGCGGGGGCCCGACACGCGGAGAATCCTGCGCGGTGGCCTGTGTGAAACGCGGCGCATGACGG
The DNA here is from genome assembly GCF_022682495.2 of Desmodus rotundus. NCBI lineage: Eukaryota > Metazoa > Chordata > Mammalia > Chiroptera > Phyllostomidae > Desmodus > Desmodus rotundus. The sequence continues at coordinate 67,553 of NW_026527319.1, forward strand.
CCGGGCCAGCACTCTCCTCCGGGTTTCCCTGGCGGCCGGGTGCGAGGCCTCGGGTGGGGGCTCATCCCGGCGGAGCCCCCTGGTGGACCTCGCCCCTGCCCCCGGGGCCCGGATCCAAGGCCAGACCGGACGGGCGGCCGCCAGCGGGCAGGAAGGTCCGCGGGTGGCCAGGGTTACCGGGGCTGCCAGGCTCCGCCCGGGCCCCCCCCCCCCCCGCCACCCCCCCCCCCCCCCCCCGGCTTTGCCGGCCAACGGTGGCGCCCGCCGAGGCCACGCCCCCTCAGCCCCAGGGAGCCCGGGGCGCCTCCTCGCGGCGGCAGGGCCCCGGAGGCGCCGCCTGCGCCTCCCGGGGTTCGCGTGGCGGCGGACACCCCGGAGGTGGGCCGGCGGCCGGCTTCGGCCTCCAGAGTTCTCCCCAGCGCGAGACCGGCCGGGGCGCCTCGCGACCCGGAAGGAACGTCCGCGGGTTGCCATGGTTACCAGGGTTGCCGGGCTCCGCCCGGCGCCCAGCAGCTGCGGGCGAACGGTGGCGCCGCCGAGGCCACGCCCCCTCAGCCCCACGGGGCCCGGGGCGCCTCTTCGCCGCGGCCCGGCCCCGGAGGGGCCGCCTCCGCCTCCCGGGTTTCGCGTGGCGGGGGACACCCCGGAGGTGGGCTGGCTTCCGCCTTCGGCCTCCCGAGTCCTCTCCGGGCCCCGGAGCGGCGGTGCCTGCGGCCGCAGGCCCTCGCCGCGACCGCCGTGGACGGGAGCCCGAGGCCGAGCCCCGGAAGACTGCCCTTGACCTCCCTGCTGCTCCGGAAACGCCGCCGGCCCCCACAGCCTGGCCGCCCCCTCCGCCCTTTGTGCCGGGACGCCGGCCCCGGGAGGCGGCAGAAACCGCCCCAGCCTTCCACACGGGGCTCGCCTGTCGCTGCGTGTCGTGTCGGGGAGGCGGTGGCGCGGCACGGGGCCTCCTCGGGCGTAGGAGGAGGCAGGAGCCCTGGGAAGGCCTCCGGAGCAGTAGCAGAGTCCGGGGGTGGGACCCCTCTCCACGCACGCGTGTCTGGGCGGCCAGGCCGTCCCCGCCTCCCACTCCACCCACCCTCGTCGCAGCCGCACTGCCCCCCCTGGTGGACGCGCGTCTCTCCCCGAGGCTGTCCGAGGCTGTCCGAGGCTGTCCGAGGCGCGGGCCGGCCGCGCGTGGCTCTCGGTGCTGCCCGAGGCAAAATCGTCCACGTGCTGCAAACATTATGACATGATTTCCCCTTCCTTATTGTTTCTCTGTTTAATGTGTGGCCCGCGACAGCTCCTCTTCCTCGCGTGTGGCCCAGATCCGCCAAAAGGTGGGGGGAACCCCCGCTGGGCCCGGGGCCCGTCCTGGCTCTCCCGAGGCGTTGCTTCCCAGCTAGCCGTGCCACCGTGCCCCGGACTTTCCCTCTTGTCCCGGCCCCCTGGCCCGTTCCCACCGCACGGGCATTGAAGGCTGGGGGGCAGGCCGAAGGCGGCGGGCGAACTCGGAGGGCACAACCCGACGGTGAGGTGCATCGCCCCCCAGCCGCTCGCCCGCCCCAGTCTCAGGCAGTCAGTACTCCCTCGGGTGCTCCAGCGTCACGGTGGGCGAGCTGGGGTGCGGGGCGGGGTTCCCGGACACCCGCCGACACAGCGAAGGGCTCCGTGAGGGCCGCTGTGTCGGCAGCCGCACCCGGGAAGCTCGCCTTATCATTCTGTCTCTAACCCCGACCGGCCCCGCCGGCCGTCCATTCATTCAAGCATGCGTCATTTGCGCCTCGCTCTAGCTGCCCTTCATTCGTGCAGTGGTGCGGCCTCTCGTGTGTGAGCACATCCCTGGGGCCGACTGCACGTCGGCCTGTCTCGCACCGGGGAGCGGGCCGGTGGGAGCGGACCGAGGCTTGTGCCAGGTCACGCGCCTGGCCGGGTACGTGCGCGGGCCCCACCGGGGGTTCCGGGCCCACGGCGTGGCCGAACGCCAGTGAGGACAACGGACGTCCATCGCCTCACTGCCTGAGGTCGCCGTGTCTGGCGACCTAGGGCTCCTAGCCCCGCGTCCAGCGCCGCGCCTTCCGGGGCGAACCAGCGCCCACTGCGCACGCGGCCCCCGGAGGGGCAGCGCACGGGAAGTGTCCGTGTGGGGCCTGGGGCCTGGGGCCCGGCCCGAGTTCTCTCGGCGCGAGTCAGACAGCCCAACGCAACCCTTTCCTGTCCCGGGTCCCGCTCGGGCGGGGGCCCGACACGCGGAGAATCCTGCGCGGTGGCCTGTGTGAAACGCGGCGCATGACGGCCGGGCCAGCACTCTCCTCCGGGTTTCCCTGGCGGCCGGGTGCGAGGCCCTCGGGTGGGGGCTCATCCCGGCGGAGCCCCCTGGTGGACCTCGCCCCTGCCCCCGGGGCCCGGATCCAAGGCCAGACCGGACGGGCGGGCCGCCAGCGGGCAGGAAGGTCCGCGGGTGGCCAGGGTTACCGGGGCTGCCAGGCTCCGCCCGGGCCCCCCCCCCCCCGCCACCCCCCCCCCCCCCGGCTTTGCCGGCCAACGGTGGGCGCCCGCCGAGGCCACGCCCCCTCAGCCCCAGGGAGCCCGGGGCGCCTCCTCGCGGCGGCAGGGCCCCCGGAGGCGCCGCCTGCGCCTCCCGGGGTTCGCGTGGCGGCGGACACCCCGGAGGTGGGCCGGCGGCCGGCTTCGGCCTCCAGAGTTCTCCCCAGCGCGAGACCGGCCGGGGCGCCTCGCGACCCGGAAGGAACGTCCGCGGGTTGCCATGGTTACCAGGGTTGCCGGGCTCCGCCCGGCGCCCAGCAGCTGCGGGCGAACGGTGGCGCCGCCGAGGCCACGCCCCCTCAGCCCCACGGGGCCCGGGGCGCCTCTTCGCCGCGGCCCGGCCCCGGAGGGGCCGCCTCCGCCTCCCGGGTTTCGCGTGGCGGGGGACACCCCGGAGGTGGGCTGGCTTCCGCCTTCGGCCTCCCGAGTCCTCTCCGGGCCCCGGAGCGGCGGTGCCTGCGGCCGCAGGCCCTCGCCGCGACCGCCGTGGACGGGAGCCCGAGGCCGAGCCCCGGAAGACTGCCCTTGACCTCCCTGCTGCTCCGGAAACGCCGCCGGCCCCCACAGCCTGGCCGCCCCCTCCGCCCTTTGTGCCGGGACGCCGGCCCCGGGAGGCGGCAGAAACCGCCCCAGCCTTCCACACGGGGCTCGCCTGTCGCTGCGTGTCGTGTCGGGGAGGCGGTGGCGCGGCACGGGGCCTCCTCGGGCGTAGGAGGAGGCAGGAGCCCTGGGAAGGCCTCCGGAGCAGTAGCAGAGTCCGGGGGGTGGGACCCCTCTCCACGCACGCGTGTCTGGGCGGCCAGGCCGTCCCCGCCTCCCACTCCACCCACCCTCGTCGCAGCCGCACTGCCCCCCCTGGTGGACGCGCGTCTCTCCCCGAGGCTGTCCGAGGCTGTCCGAGGCTGTCCGAGGCTGTCCGAGGCGCGGGCCGGCCGCGCGTGGCTCTCGGTGCTGCCCGAGGCAAAATCGTCCACGTGCTGCAAACATTATGACATGATTTCCCCTTCCTTATTGTTTCTCTGTTTAATGTGTGGCCCGCGACAGCTCTCTTCCTCGCGTGTGGCCCAGATCCGCCAAAAGGTGGGGGAACCCCCGCTGGGCCCGGGGCCCGTCCTGGCTCTCCCGAGGCGTTGCTTCCCAGCTAGCCGTGCCACCGTGCCCCGGACTTTCCCTCTTGTCCCGGCCCCCTGGCCCGTTCCCACCGCACGGGCATTGAAGGCTGGGGGGCAGGCCGAAGGCGGCGGGCGAACTCGGAGGGCACAACCCGACGGTGAGGTGCATCGCCCCCCAGCCGCTCGCCCGCCCCAGTCTCAGGCAGTCAGTACTCCCTCGGGTGCTCCAGCGTCACGGTGGGCGAGCTGGGGTGCGGGGCGGGGTTCCCGGACACCCGCCGACACAGCGAAGGGCTCCGTGAGGGCCGCTGTGTCGGCAGCCGCACCCGGGAAGCTCGCCTTATCATTCTGTCTCTAACCCGACCGGCCCCGGCCGGCCGTCCATTCATTCAAGCATGCGTCATTTGCGCCTCGCTCTAGCTGCCCTTCATTCGTGCAGTGGTGCGGCCTCTCGTGTGTGAGCACATCCCTGGGGCCGACTGCACGTCGGCCTGTCTCGCACCGGGGAGCGGGCCGGTGGGAGCGGACCGAGGCTTGTGCCAGGTCACGCGCCTGGCCGGGTACGTGCGCGGGCCCCACCGGGGGTTCCGGGCCCACGGCGTGGCCGAACGCCAGTGAGGACAACGGACGTCCATCGCCTCACTGCCTGAGGTCGCCGTGTCTGGCGACCTAGGGCTCCTAGCCCCGCGTCCAGCGCCGCGCCTTCCGGGGCGAACCAGCGCCCACTGCGCACGCGGCCCCGGAGGGGCAGCGCACGGGAAGTGTCCGTGTGGGGCCTGGGGCCTGGGGCCCGGCCCGAGTTCTCTCGGCGCGAGTCAGACAGCCCAACGCAACCCTTTCCTGTCCCGGGTCCCGCTCGGGCGGGGGCCCGACACGCGGAGAATCCTGCGCGGTGGCCTGTGTGAAACGCGGCGCATGACGGCCGGGCCAGCACTCTCCTCCGGGTTTCCCTGGCGGCCGGGTGCGAGGCCTCGGGTGGGGGCTCATCCCGGCGGAGCCCCCTGGTGGACCTCGCCCCTGCCCCCGGGGCCCGGATCCAAGGCCAGACCGGACGGGCGGCCGCCAGCGGGCAGGAAGGTCCGCGGGTGGCCAGGGTTACCGGGGCTGCCAGGCTCCGCCCGGGCCCCCCCCCCCCCGCCACCCCCCCCCCCCCCGGCTTTGCCGGCCAACGGTGGCGCCCGCCGAGGCCACGCCCCCTCAGCCCCAGGGAGCCCGGGGCGCCTCCTCGCGGCGGCAGGGCCCCGGAGGCGCCGCCTGCGCCTCCCGGGGTTCGCGTGGCGGCGGACACCCCGGAGGTGGGCCGGCGGCCGGCTTCGGCCTCCAGAGTTCTCCCCAGCGCGAGACCGGCCGGGGCGCCTCGCGACCCGGAAGGAACGTCCGCGGGTTGCCATGGTTACCAGGGTTGCCGGGCTCCGCCCGGCGCCCAGCAGCTGCGGGCGAACGGTGGCGCCGCCGAGGCCACGCCCCCTCAGCCCCACGGGGCCCGGGGCGCCTCTTCGCCGCGGCCCGGCCCCGGAGGGGCCGCCTCCGCCTCCCGGGTTTCGCGTGGCGGGGGACACCCCGGAGGTGGGCTGGCTTCCGCCTTCGGCCTCCCGAGTCCTCTCCGGGCCCCGGAGCGGCGGTGCCTGCGGCCGCAGGCCCTCGCCGCGACCGCCGTGGACGGGAGCCCGAGGCCGAGCCCCGGAAGACTGCCCTTGACCTCCCTGCTGCTCCGGAAACGCCGCCGGCCCCCACAGCCTGGCCGCCCCCTCCGCCCTTTGTGCCGGGACGCCGGCCCCGGGAGGCGGCAGAAACCGCCCCAGCCTTCCACACGGGGCTCGCCTGTCGCTGCGTGTCGTGTCGGGGAGGCGGTGGCGCGGCACGGGGCCTCCTCGGGCGTAGGAGGAGGCAGGAGCCCTGGGAAGGCCTCCGGAGCAGTAGCAGAGTCCGGGGGTGGGACCCCTCTCCACGCACGCGTGTCTGGGCGGCCAGGCCGTCCCCGCCTCCCACTCCACCCACCCTCGTCGCAGCCGCACTGCCCCCCCTGGTGGACGCGCGTCTCTCCCCGAGGCTGTCCGAGGCTGTCCGAGGCTGTCCGAGGCTGTCCGAGGCGCGGGCCGGCCGCGCGTGGCTCTCGGTGCTGCCCGAGGCAAAATCGTCCACGTGCTGCAAACATTATGACATGATTTCCCCTTCCTTATTGTTTCTCTGTTTAATGTGTGGCCCGCGACAGCTCCTCTTCCTCGCGTGTGGCCCAGATCCGCCAAAAGGTGGGGGGAACCCCCGCTGGGCCCGGGGCCCGTCCTGGCTCTCCCGAGGCGTTGCTTCCCAGCTAGCCGTGCCACCGTGCCCCGGACTTTCCCTCTTGTCCCGGCCCCCTGGCCCGTTCCCACCGCACGGGCATTGAAGGCTGGGGGGCAGGCCGAAGGCGGCGGGCGAACTCGGAGGGCACAACCCGACGGTGAGGTGCATCGCCCCCCAGCCGCTCGCCCGCCCCAGTCTCAGGCAGTCAGTACTCCCTCGGGTGCTCCAGCGTCACGGTGGGCGAGCTGGGGTGCGGGGCGGGGTTCCCGGACACCCGCCGACACAGCGAAGGGCTCCGTGAGGGCCGCTGTGTCGGCAGCCGCACCCGGGAAGCTCGCCTTATCATTCTGTCTCTAACCCGACCGGCCCCGGCCGGCCGTCCATTCATTCAAGCATGCGTCATTTGCGCCTCGCTCTAGCTGCCCTTCATTCGTGCAGTGGTGCGGCCTCTCGTGTGTGAGCACATCCCTGGGGCCGACTGCACGTCGGCCTGTCTCGCACCGGGGAGCGGGCCGGTGGGAGCGGACCGAGGCTTGTGCCAGGTCACGCGCCTGGCCGGGTACGTGCGCGGGCCCCACCGGGGGTTCCGGGCCCACGGCGTGGCCGAACGCCAGTGAGGACAACGGACGTCCATCGCCTCACTGCCTGAGGTCGCCGTGTCTGGCGACCTAGGGCTCCTAGCCCCGCGTCCAGCGCCGCGCCTTCCGGGGCGAACCAGCGCCCACTGCGCACGCGGCCCCGGAGGGGCAGCGCACGGGAAGTGTCCGTGTGGGGCCTGGGGCCTGGGGCCCGGCCCGAGTTCTCTCGGCGCGAGTCAGACAGCCCAACGCAACCCTTTCCTGTCCCGGGTCCCGCTCGGGCGGGGGCCCGACACGCGGAGAATCCTGCGCGGTGGCCTGTGTGAAACGCGGCGCATGACGGCCGGGCCAGCACTCTCCTCCGGGTTTCCCTGGCGGCCGGGTGCGAGGCCTCGGGTGGGGGCTCATCCCGGCGGAGCCCCCTGGTGGACCTCGCCCCTGCCCCCGGGGCCCGGATCCAAGGCCAGACCGGACGGGCGGCCGCCAGCGGGCAGGAAGGTCCGCGGGTGGCCAGGGTTACCGGGGCTGCCAGGCTCCGCCCGGGCCCCCCCCCCCCCGCCACCCCCCCCCCCCCCGGCTTTGCCGGCCAACGGTGGCGCCCGCCGAGGCCACGCCCCCTCAGCCCCAGGGAGCCCGGGGCGCCTCCTCGCGGCGGCAGGGCCCCGGAGGCGCCGCCTGCGCCTCCCGGGGTTCGCGTGGCGGCGGACACCCCGGAGGTGGGCCGGCGGCCGGCTTCGGCCTCCAGAGTTCTCCCCAGCGCGAGACCGGCCGGGGCGCCTCGCGACCCGGAAGGAACGTCCGCGGGTTGCCATGGTTACCAGGGTTGCCGGGCTCCGCCCGGCGCCCAGCAGCTGCGGGCGAACGGTGGCGCCACCGAGGCCACGCCCCCTCAGCCCCACGGGGCCCGGGGCGCCTCTTCGCCGCGGCCCGGCCCCGGAGGGGCCGCCTCCGCCTCCCGGGTTTCGCGTGGCGGGGGACACCCCGGAGGTGGGCTGGCTTCCGCCTTCGGCCTCCCGAGTCCTCTCCGGGCCCCGGAGCGGCGGTGCCTGCGGCCGCAGGCCCTCGCCGCGACCGCCGTGGACGGGAGCCCGAGGCCGAGCCCCGGAAGACTGCCCTTGACCTCCCTGCTGCTCCGGAAACGCCGCCGGCCCCCACAGCCTGGCCGCCCCCTCCGCCCTTTGTGCCGGGACGCCGGCCCCGGGAGGCGGCAGAAACCGCCCCAGCCTTCCACACGGGGCTCGCCTGTCGCTGCGTGTCGTGTCGGGGAGGCGGTGGCGCGGCACGGGGCCTCCTCGGGCGTAGGAGGAGGCAGGAGCCCTGGGAAGGCCTCCGGAGCAGTAGCAGAGTCCGGGGGTGGGACCCCTCTCCACGCACGCGTGTCTGGGCGGCCAGGCCGTCCCCGCCTCCCACTCCACCCACCCTCGTCGCAGCCGCACTGCCCCCCCTGGTGGACGCGCGTCTCTCCCCGAGGCTGTCCGAGGCTGTCCGAGGCTGTCCGAGGCGCGGGCCGGCCGCGCGTGGCTCTCGGTGCTGCCCGAGGCAAAATCGTCCACGTGCTGCAAACATTATGACATGATTTCCCCTTCCTTATTGTTTCTCTGTTTAATGTGTGGCCCGCGACAGCTCCTCTTCCTCGCGTGTGGCCCAGATCCGCCAAAAGGTGGGGGGAACCCCCGCTGGGCCCGGGGCCCGTCCTGGCTCTCCCGAGGCGTTGCTTCCCAGCTAGCCGTGCCACCGTGCCCCGGACTTTCCCTCTTGTCCCGGCCCCCTGGCCCGTTCCCACCGCACGGGCATTGAAGGCTGGGGGGCAGGCCGAAGGCGGCGGGCGAACTCGGAGGGCACAACCCGACGGTGAGGTGCATCGCCCCCCAGCCGCTCGCCCGCCCCAGTCTCAGGCAGTCAGTACTCCCTCGGGTGCTCCAGCGTCACGGTGGGCGAGCTGGGGTGCGGGGCGGGGTTCCCGGACACCCGCCGACACAGCGAAGGGCTCCGTGAGGGCCGCTGTGTCGGCAGCCGCACCCGGGAAGCTCGCCTTATCATTCTGTCTCTAACCCGACCGGCCCCGGCCGGCCGTCCATTCATTCAAGCATGCGTCATTTGCGCCTCGCTCTAGCTGCCCTTCATTCGTGCAGTGGTGCGGCCTCTCGTGTGTGAGCACATCCCTGGGGCCGACTGCACGTCGGCCTGTCTCGCACCGGGGAGCGGGCCGGTGGGAGCGGACCGAGGCTTGTGCCAGGTCACGCGCCTGGCCGGGTACGTGCGCGGGCCCCACCGGGGGTTCCGGGCCCACGGCGTGGCCGAACGCCAGTGAGGACAACG
>NW_026527320.1:0-76374 GCF_022682495.2 Desmodus rotundus
GCCGCGCAGGCGCAAGCAGGCCCCACCCCAAGAGCATCCCTCCGGGCAACGTGCCCCCCCCTTGAGATATCAGGCCAGGTCCACAGGGTCCCTGGGCTGGTGTCAGAGTTAACGGAGGCCCTCCCTGCCACCCAGAGGACCGCGCGTTTTCCCGTGGACCACACTTGCCAGCCCGTCTCCCACCCCGCCAGAGGCAGAGTGCCAGGGAAGAGCTAGGGACCTGGGGCCGGGAAGAGGGGCCGGCCACGGTTCCGGGCCAGGTGGGGCGGGCCCGGGCGGGCGGGACCCACGCCCAGGGACCGGGTCTCCCTGGGGGTCTCGGGCCTGAGACCTGCCTGGGGGGCTAAGAGTCTCTCTTGGCTCAAACGGCCCCACCCTGCCCCGAGGCGGAAAACTTGGACCGAGACGCTTCTACTCTCTAAAGTCTGGGCTGAACTTTGCGAGAAGGGACTGTGTCTGCTGCGACCTGGGTCCCACAGAGCTCGAACCCCCATGCCCGTGAAGGGATCCGCGGCCTGTGGTCCCTGGTGTCTGCAAAAGGCATTCACCTGCGGAGAACCTGGGCCCAATGAGCGGGACCAGGCCCCACGGCAGGAGCCTGGGGAGGCCACTGGAGCCCCGGGGGCCAGGGCTGGGCATTTTCCCGGGTGCTCTCTCGGGTCCCAGGCGCCCTCTCTCGCCCGGGGAGTGCCCACGCCGTCCCCTGACCCCGGCAGGACGCCTGAATCCCGCCATAAGCGGCCCACCTCGTCCATGGAGCTGGAACACATGGGGCCGGGGTGCCAGCAACAGGCCTACGTGGCTGCAAAACCGCAGACCCCTCCGTCCCGTCCCCACCACTGCGAAGATCCCCCTGTTCTTCCATCCGTAAAGGGGTCCCCCTTTACGGATGGAAGAACAGGGGGGAGGCCCCCAGGAGATGGCTTTTGTCCGAGCCCCGGCTGGGTGGTTTCGGGCCAAGAGGCGGGGCCGCGCAGGTGCAAGCAGGCCCCACCCCAAGAGCATCCCTCCGGGCAACGTGCCCCCCCCTTGAGATATCAGGCCAGGTCCACAGGGTCCCTGGGCTGGTGTCAGAGTTAACGGAGGCCCTCCCTGCCACCCAGAGGACCGCGCGTTTTCCCGTGGACCACACTTCCCAGCAGCTCTCCCACCCCCGCAGAGGCAGAGTGCCAGGGAAGAGCTAGGGACCTGGGGCCGGGAAGAGGGGCCGGCCACGGTTCCGCGCCAGGTGGAGCGGTTCCGGGCGGGCGGGCGGGACCCTCGACCAAGGACCGGTTCTCCCTTGGGGATTCTGGCCTGTGCCCCGCCTGGGAGGCTAAGAGCCTTGCTTCGCCTGCAAAGCCCCCACCCTGCCACAAGGCGGCAGACTTGGACCCAGCCGCTTCAACCCTCCAGTCTCTGCGGAACCACCCAAAAATGGAGTGTGACCGCTGCGACCTCAGTCCCCCAGAGCTCCAACCCCCACCTCTGTGAGGGAATCGGCGACCTCCTGTCCTTGGCGTCCGCAAAAGGCATTCACCTGCGGTGAACCTGGGCCTCGGGCGAACACGGTCAGGCCCCATGGTAGGAGCCCGGGGAGGCAATGGCAGCCTCTGCGGCCAGGCCTCGGACTCTCCCCGGGGCTCTCTCGGGTCCCAGGCGCCCTCTCTCGCCCGGGGAGTGCCCACGCCGTCCCCTGACCCCCGCAGGACGCCTGCATCCCGCCATAAGCGGCCCACCTCGTCCATGGAGCTGGGACACATGGGGCCGGGGTGCGAGCAAACTGGCCTACGTGGCTGCAAACCCGCAGACCCCTCCGTCCTGTCCCCACCACTGCGAAGATCCCCCTGTTCTTCCATCCGTAAAGGGGTCCCCCTTTACGGATGGAAGAACAGGGGGGAGGCCCCCAGGAGATGGCTTTTGTCCGAGCCGCGGCTGGGTGGTTTCGGGCCAAGAGGCGGGGCCGCGCAGGCGCAAGCAGGCCCCACCCCAAGAGCATCCCTCCGGGCAACGTGCCCCCCCCTTGAGATATCAGGCCAGGTCCACAGGGTCCCTGGGCTGGTGTCAGAGTTAACGGAGGCCCTCCCTGCCACCCAGAGGACCGCGCGTTTTCCCGTGGACCACACTTGCCAGCCCATCTCCCACCCCGCAAGAGGCAGAGTGCCAGGGAAGAGCTAGGGACCTGGGGCCGGGAAGAGGGGCCGGCCAGGGTTCCGGGCCAGGTGGGGCGGGCCCGGGCGGGCGGGACCCACGCCCAGGGACCGGGTCTCCCTGGGGGTCTCGGGCCTGAGACCTGCCTCGGGGGCTAAGAGTCTCTCTTGGCTCAAACGGCCCCACCCTGCCCCGAGGCGGAAAACTTGGACCGAGACGCTTCTACTCTCTAAAGTCTGGGCTGAACTTTGCGAGAAGGGACTGTGTGCGCTGCGACCTGGGTCCCACAGAGCTCGAACCCCCCCTGCCCGTGAAGGGATCCGCGGCCTGTGGTCCCTGGTGTCTGCAAAAGGCATTCACCTGCGGAGAACCTGGGCCCAGGTGAGCGGGACCAGGCCCCACGGCAGGAGCCTGGGGAGGCCACTGGAGCCCCGGGGGCCAGGGCTGGGCATTTTCCCGGGTGCTCTCTCGGGTCCCAGGCGCCCTCTCTCGCCCGGGGAGTGCCCACGCCGTCCCCTGACCCCCGCAGGACGCCTGCATCGGGCCATAAGCGGCCCACCTCGTCCATGGAGCTGGAACACATGGGGCCGGGGTGCCAGCAACTGGCCTACGTGGCTGCAAACCCGCAGACCCCTCCGTCCCGTCCCCACCACTGCGAAGATCCCCCTGTTCTTCCATCCGTAAAGGGGTCCCCCTTTACGGATGGAAGAACAGGGGGGAGGCCCCCAGGAGATGGCTTTTGTCCGAGCCGCGGCTGGGTGGTTTCGGGCCAAGAGGCCGGGCCGCGCAGGCGCAAGCAGGCCCCACCCCAAGAGCATCCCTCCGGGCAACGTGCCCCCCCCTTGAGATATCAGGCCAGGTCCACAGGGTCCCTGGGCTGGTGTCAGAGTTAAGGGAGGCCCTCCCTGCCACCCAGAGGACCGCGCGTTTTCCCGTGGACCACACTTCCCAGCAGCTCTCCCACCCCCGCAGAGGCAGAGTGCCAGGGAAGAGCTAGGGACCTGGGGCCGGGAAGAGGGGCCGGCCACGGTTCCGCGCCAGGTGGAGGGGTTCCGGGCGGGCGGGCGGGACCCTCGACAAAGGACCGGTTCTCCCTTGGGGATTCTGGCCTGTGCCCCGCCTGGGAGGCTAAGAGCCTTGCTTCGCCTGCAAAGCCCCCACCCTGCCACAAGGCGGCAGACTTGGACCCAGCCGCTTCAACCCTCCAGTCTCTGCGGAACCACCCAAAAATGGAGTGTGACCGCTGCGACCTCAGTCCCCCAGAGCTCCAACCCCCACCTCTGTGAGGGAATCGGCGACCTCCTGTCCTTGGCGTCCGCAAAAGGCATTCACCTGCGGTGAACCTGGGCCTCGGGCGAACACGGTCAGGCCCCATGGTAGGAGCCCGGGGAGGCAATGGCAGCCTCTGCGGCCAGGCCTCGGACTCTCCCCGGGGCTCTCTCGGGTCCCAGGCGCCCTCTCTCGCCCGGGGAGTGCCCACGCCGTCCCCTGACCCCCGCAGGACGCCTGCATCCCGCCATAAGCGGCCCACCTCGTCCATGGAGCTGGGACACATGGGGCCGGGGTGCCAGCAACTGGCCTACGTGGCTGCAAACCCGCAGACCCCTCCGTCCCGTCCCCACCACTGCGAAGATCCCCCTGTTCTTCCATCCGTAAAGGGGTCCCCCTTTACGGATGGAAGAACAGGGGGGAGGCCCCCAGGAGATGGCTTTTGTCCGAGCCGCGGCTGGGTGGTTTCGGGCCAAGAGGCGGGGCCGCGCAGGCGCAAGCAGGCCCCACCCCAAGAGCATCCCTCCGGGCAACGTGCCCCCCCCTTGAGATATCAGGCCAGGTCCACAGGGTCCCTGGGCTGGTGTCAGAGTTAACGGAGGCCCTCCCTGCCACCCAGAGGACCGCGCGTTTTCCCGTGGACCACACTTCCCAGCAGCTCTCCCACCCCCGCAGAGGCAGAGTGCCAGGAAAGAACTAGGGACCTGGTGCCTGGAAGAGGGGCCGGCCACGGTTCCGCGCCAGGTGGAGCGGTTCCGGGCGGGCGGGCGGGACCCTCGACCAAGGACCGGTTCTCCCTTGGGGAGTCTGGCCTGTGCCCTGCCTGGGAGGCTAAGAGCCTTGCTTCGCCTGCAAAGCCCCCACCCTGCCACAAGGCGGCAGACTTGGACCCAGCCGCTTCAACCCTCCAGTCTCTGCGGAACCACCCAAAAATGGAGTGTGACCGCTGCGACCTCAGTCCCCCAGAGCTCCAACCCCCACCTCTGTGAGGGAATCGGCGACCTCCTGTCCTTGGCGTCCGCAAAAGGCATTCACCTGCGGTGAACCTGGGCCTCGGGCGAACACGGTCAGGCCCCATGGTAGGAGCCCGGGGAGGCAATGGCAGCCTCTGCGGCCAGGCCTCGGACTCTCCCCGGGGCTCTCTCGGGTCCCAGGCGCCCTCTCTCGCCCGGGGAGTGCCCACGCCGTCCCCTGACCCCCGCAGGACGCCTGCATCCCGCCATAAGCGGCCCACCTCGTCCATGGAGCTGGGACACATGGGGCCGGGGTGCGAGCAAACTGGCCTACGTGGCTGCAAACCCGCAGACCCCTCCGTCCTGTCCCCACCACTGCGAAGATCCCCCTGTTCTTCCATCCGTAAAGGGGTCCCCCTTTACGGATGGAAGAACAGGGGGGAGGCCCCCAGGAGATGGCTTTTGTCCGAGCCGCGGCTGGGTGGTTTCGGGCCAAGAGGCGGGGCCGCGCAGGCGCAAGCAGGCCCCACCCCAAGAGCATCCCTCCGGGCAACGTGCCCCCCCCTTGAGATATCAGGCCAGGTCCACAGGGTCCCTGGGCTGGTGTCAGAGTTAACGGAGGCCCTCCCTGCCACCCAGAGGACCGCGCGTTTTCCCGTGGACCACACTTGCCAGCCCGTCTCCCACCCCGCCAGAGGCAGAGTGCCAGGGAAGAGCTAGGGACCTGGGGCCGGGAAGAGGGGCCGGCCACGGTTCCGGGCCAGGTGGGGCGGGCCCGGGCGGGCGGGACCCACGCCCAGGGACCGGGTCTCCCTGGGGGTCTCGGGCCTGAGACCTGCCTGGGGGGCTAAGAGTCTCTCTTGGCTCAAACGGCCCCACCCTGCCCCGAGGCGGAAAACTTGGACCGAGACGCTTCTACTCTCTAAAGTCTGGGCTGAACTTTGCGAGAAGGGACTGTGTCTGCTGCGACCTGGGTCCCACAGAGCTCGAACCCCCATGCCCGTGAAGGGATCCGCGGCCTGTGGTCCCTGGTGTCTGCAAAAGGCATTCACCTGCGGAGAACCTGGGCCCAATGAGCGGGACCAGGCCCCACGGCAGGAGCCTGGGGAGGCCACTGGAGCCCCGGGGGCCAGGGCTGGGCATTTTCCCGGGTGCTCTCTCGGGTCCCAGGCGCCCTCTCTCGCCCGGGGAGTGCCCACGCCGTCCCCTGACCCCGGCAGGACGCCTGAATCCCGCCATAAGCGGCCCACCTCGTCCATGGAGCTGGAACACATGGGGCCGGGGTGCCAGCAACAGGCCTACGTGGCTGCAAAACCGCAGACCCCTCCGTCCCGTCCCCACCACTGCGAAGATCCCCCTGTTCTTCCATCCGTAAAGGGGTCCCCCTTTACGGATGGAAGAACAGGGGGGAGGCCCCCAGGAGATGGCTTTTGTCCGAGCCCCGGCTGGGTGGTTTCGGGCCAAGAGGCGGGGCCGCGCAGGTGCAAGCAGGCCCCACCCCAAGAGCATCCCTCCGGGCAACGTGCCCCCCCCTTGAGATATCAGGCCAGGTCCACAGGGTCCCTGGGCTGGTGTCAGAGTTAACGGAGGCCCTCCCTGCCACCCAGAGGACCGCGCGTTTTCCCGTGGACCACACTTCCCAGCAGCTCTCCCACCCCCGCAGAGGCAGAGTGCCAGGGAAGAGCTAGGGACCTGGGGCCGGGAAGAGGGGCCGGCCACGGTTCCGCGCCAGGTGGAGCGGTTCCGGGCGGGCGGGCGGGACCCTCGACCAAGGACCGGTTCTCCCTTGGGGATTCTGGCCTGTGCCCCGCCTGGGAGGCTAAGAGCCTTGCTTCGCCTGCAAAGCCCCCACCCTGCCACAAGGCGGCAGACTTGGACCCAGCCGCTTCAACCCTCCAGTCTCTGCGGAACCACCCAAAAATGGAGTGTGACCGCTGTGACCTCAGTCCCCCAGAGCTCCAACCCCCACCTCTGTGAGGGAATCGGCGACCTCCTGTCCTTGGCGTCCGCAAAAGGCATTCACCTGCGGTGAACCTGGGCCTCGGGCGAACACGGTCAGGCCCCATGGTAGGAGCCCGGGGAGGCAATGGCAGCCTCTGCGGCCAGGCCTCGGACTCTCCCCGGGGCTCTCTCGGGTCCCAGGCGCCCTCTCTCGCCCGGGGAGTGCCCACGCCGTCCCCTGACCCCCGCAGGACGCCTGCATCCCGCCATAAGCGGCCCACCTCGTCCATGGAGCTGGGACACATGGGGCCGGGGTGCCAGCAACTGGCCTACGTGGCTGCAAACCCGCAGACCCCTCCGTCCCGTCCCCACCACTGCGAAGATCCCCCTGTTCTTCCATCCGTAAAGGGGT
Source organism: Desmodus rotundus (assembly GCF_022682495.2). Classification (NCBI taxonomy): domain Eukaryota; kingdom Metazoa; phylum Chordata; class Mammalia; order Chiroptera; family Phyllostomidae; genus Desmodus; species Desmodus rotundus. The sequence continues at coordinate 6,706 of NW_026527320.1, forward strand.
CCCCCTTTACAGATGGAAGAACAGGGGGGAGGCCCCCAGGGGATGGCTTTTGTCCGAGCCGCGGCTGGGTGGTTTCGGGCCAAGAGGCGGGGCCGCGCAGGCGCAAGCAGGCCCCACCCCAAGAGCATCCCTCCGGGCAACGTGCCCCCCCCTTGAGATATCAGGCCAGGTCCACAGGGTCCCTGGGCTGGTGTCAGAGTTAACGGAGGCCCTCCCTGCCACCCAGAGGACCGCGCGTTTTCCCGTGGACCACACTTGCCAGCCCGTCTCCCACCCCGCCAGAGGCAGAGTGCCAGGGAAGAGCTAGGGACCTGGGGCCGGGAAGAGGGGCCGGCCACGGTTCCGGGCCAGGTGGGGCGGGCCCGGGCGGGCGGGACCCACGCCCAGGGACCGGGTCTCCCTGGGGGTCTCGGGCCTGAGACCTGCCTGGGGGGCTAAGAGTCTCTCTTGGCTCAAACGGCCCCACCCTGCCCCGAGGCGGAAAACTTGGACCGAGACGCTTCTACTCTCTAAAGTCTGGGCTGAACTTTGCGAGAAGGGACTGTGTGCGTAGCGACCTGGGTCCCACAGAGCTCGAACCCCCCCTGCCCGTGAAGGGATCCGCGGCCTGTGGTCCCTGGTGTCCGCAAAAGGCATTCACCTGCGGAGAACCTGGGCCCAGGTGAGCGGGACCAGGCCCCACGGCAGGAGCCTGGGGAGGCCACTGGAGCCCCGGGGGCCAGGGCTGGGCATTTTCCCGGGTGCTCTCTCGGGTCCCAGGCGCCCTCTCTCGCCCGGGGAGTGCCCACGCCGTCCCCTGACCCCCGCAGGACGCCTGCATCCCGCCATAAGCGGCCCACCTCGTCCATGGAGCTGGAACACATGGGGCCGGGGTGCCAGCAACTGGCCTACGTGGCTGCAAACCCGCAGACCCCTCCGTCCCGTCCCCACCACTGCGAAGATCCCCCTGTTCTTCCATCCGTAAAGGGGTCCCCCTTTACGGATGGAAGAACAGGGGGGAGGCCCCCAGGAGATGGCTTTTGTCCGAGCCGCGGCTGGGTGGTTTCGGGCCAAGAGGCGGGGCCGCGCAGGCGCAAGCAGGCCCCACCCCAAGAGCATCCCTCCGGGCAACGTGCCCCCCCCTTGAGATATCAGGCCAGGTCCACAGGGTCCCTGGGCTGGTGTCAGAGTTAACGGAGGCCCTCCCTGCCACCCAGAGGACCGCGCGTTTTCCGGTGGACCACACTTCCCAGCAGCTCTCCCACCCCCGCAGAGGCAGAGTGCCAGGAAAGAACTAGGGACCTGGTGCCTGGAAAAGGGGCCGGCCACGGTTCCGCGCCAGGTGGAGCGGTTCCGGGCGGGCGGGCGGGACCCTCGACCAAGGACCGGTTCTCCCTTGGGGAGTCTGGCCTGTGCCCTGCCTGGGAGGCTAAGAGCCTTGCTTCGCCTGCAAAGCCCCCACCCTGCCACAAGGCGGCAGACTTGGACCCAGCCGCTTCAACCCTCCAGTCTCTGCGGAACCACCCAAAAATGGAGTGTGACCGCTGCGACCTCAGTCCCCCAGAGCTCCAACCCCCACCTCTGTGAGGGAATCGGCGACCTCCTGTCCTTGGCGTCCGCAAAAGGCATTCACCTGCGGTGAACCTGGGCCTCGGGCGAACACGGTCAGGCCCCATGGTAGGAGCCCGGGGAGGCAATGGCAGCCTCTGCGGCCAGGCCTCGGACTCTCCCCGGGGCTCTCTCGGGTCCCAGGCGCCCTCTCTCGCCCGGGGAGTGCCCACGCCGTCCCCTGACCCCCGCAGGACGCCTGCATCCCGCCATAAGCGGCCCACCTCGTCCATGGAGCTGGGACACATGGGGCCGGGGTGCGAGCAAACTGGCCTACGTGGCTGCAAACCCGCAGACCCCTCCGTCCCGTCCCCACCACTGCGAAGATCCCCCTGTTCTTCCATCCGTAAAGGGGTCCCCCTTTACGGATGGAAGAACAGGGGGGAGGCCCCCAGGAGATGGCTTTTGTCCGAGCCGCGGCTGGGTGGTTTCGGGCCAAGAGGCGGGGCCGCGCAGGCGCAAGCAGGCCCCACCCCAAGAGCATCCCTCCGGGCAACGTGCCCCCCCCTTGAGATATCAGGCCAGGTCCACAGGGTCCCTGGGCTGGTGTCAGAGTTAACGGAGGCCCTCCCTGCCACCCAGAGGACCGCGCGTTTTCCCGTGGACCACACTTGCCAGCCCATCTCCCACCCCGCAAGAGGCAGAGTGCCAGGGAAGAGCTAGGGACCTGGGGCCGGGAAGAGGGGCCGGCCAGGGTTCCGGGCCAGGTGGGGCGGGCCCGGGCGGGCGGGACCCACGCCCAGGGACCGGGTCTCCCTGGGGGTCTCGGGCCTGAGACCTGCCTCGGGGGCTAAGAGTCTCTCTTGGCTCAAACGGCCCCACCCTGCCCCGAGGCGGAAAACTTGGACCGAGACGCTTCTACTCTCTAAAGTCTGGGCTGAACTTTGCGAGAAGGGACTGTGTGCGCTGCGACCTGGGTCCCACAGAGCTCGAACCCCCCCTGCCCGTGAAGGGATCCGCGGCCTGTGGTCCCTGGTGTCTGCAAAAGGCATTCACCTGCGGAGAACCTGGGCCCAGGTGAGCGGGACCAGGCCCCACGGCAGGAGCCTGGGGAGGCCACTGGAGCCCCGGGGGCCAGGGCTGGGCATTTTCCCGGGTGCTCTCTCGGGTCCCAGGCGCCCTCTCTCGCCCGGGGAGTGCCCACGCCGTCCCCTGACCCCCGCAGGACGCCTGCATCGGGCCATAAGCGGCCCACCTCGTCCATGGAGCTGGAACACATGGGGCCGGGGTGCCAGCAACTGGCCTACGTGGCTGCAAACCCGCAGACCCCTCCGTCCCGTCCCCACCACTGCGAAGATCCCCCTGTTCTTCCATCCGTAAAGGGGTCCCCCTTTACGGATGGAAGAACAGGGGGGAGGCCCCCAGGAGATGGCTTTTGTCCGAGCCCCGGCTGGGTGGTTTCGGGCCAAGAGGCGGGGCCGCGCAGGTGCAAGCAGGCCCCACCCCAAGAGCATCCCTCCGGGCAACGTGCCCCCCCCTTGAGATATCAGGCCAGGTCCACAGGGTCCCTGGGCTGGTGTCAGAGTTAACGGAGGCCCTCCCTGCCACCCAGAGGACCGCGCGTTTTCCCGTGGACCACACTTCCCAGCAGCTCTCCCACCCCCGCAGAGGCAGAGTGCCAGGGAAGAGCTAGGGACCTGGGGCCGGGAAGAGGGGCCGGCCACGGTTCCGCGCCAGGTGGAGCGGTTCCGGGCGGGCGGGCGGGACCCTCGACCAAGGACCGGTTCTCCCTTGGGGATTCTGGCCTGTGCCCCGCCTGGGAGGCTAAGAGCCTTGCTTCGCCTGCAAAGCCCCCACCCTGCCACAAGGCGGCAGACTTGGACCCAGCCGCTTCAACCCTCCAGTCTCTGCGGAACCACCCAAAAATGGAGTGTGACCGCTGCGACCTCAGTCCCCCAGAGCTCCAACCCCCACCTCTGTGAGGGAATCGGCGACCTCCTGTCCTTGGCGTCCGCAAAAGGCATTCACCTGCGGTGAACCTGGGCCTCGGGCGAACACGGTCAGGCCCCATGGTAGGAGCCCGGGGAGGCAATGGCAGCCTCTGCGGCCAGGCCTCGGACTCTCCCCGGGGCTCTCTCGGGTCCCAGGCGCCCTCTCTCGCCCGGGGAGTGCCCACGCCGTCCCCTGACCCCCGCAGGACGCCTGCATCCCGCCATAAGCGGCCCACCTCGTCCATGGAGCTGGGACACATGGGGCCGGGGTGCGAGCAAACTGGCCTACGTGGCTGCAAACCCGCAGACCCCTCCGTCCCGTCCCCACCACTGCGAAGATCCCCCTGTTCTTCCATCCGTAAAGGGGTCCCCCTTTACGGATGGAAGAACAGGGGGGAGGCCCCCAGGAGATGGCTTTTGTCCGAGCCGCGGCTGGGTGGTTTCGGGCCAAGAGGCGGGGCCGCGCAGGCGCAAGCAGGCCCCACCCCAAGAGCATCCCTCCGGGCAACGTGCCCCCCCCTTGAGATATCAGGCCAGGTCCACAGGGTCCCTGGGCTGGTGTCAGAGTTAACGGAGGCCCTCCCTGCCACCCAGAGGACCGCGCGTTTTCCCGTGGACCACACTTGCCAGCCCATCTCCCACCCCGCAAGAGGCAGAGTGCCAGGGAAGAGCTAGGGACCTGGGGCCGGGAAGAGGGGCCGGCCAGGGTTCCGGGCCAGGTGGGGCGGGCCCGGGCGGGCGGGACCCACGCCCAGGGACCGGGTCTCCCTGGGGGTCTCGGGCCTGAGACCTGCCTCGGGGGCTAAGAGTCTCTCTTGGCTCAAACGGCCCCACCCTGCCCCGAGGCGGAAAACTTGGACCGAGACGCTTCTACTCTCTAAAGTCTGGGCTGAACTTTGCGAGAAGGGACTGTGTGCGCTGCGACCTGGGTCCCACAGAGCTCGAACCCCCCCTGCCCGTGAAGGGATCCGCGGCCTGTGGTCCCTGGTGTCTGCAAAAGGCATTCACCTGCGGAGAACCTGGGCCCAGGTGAGCGGGACCAGGCCCCACGGCAGGAGCCTGGGGAGGCCACTGGAGCCCCGGGGGCCAGGGCTGGGCATTTTCCCGGGTGCTCTCTCGGGTCCCAGGCGCCCTCTCTCGCCCGGGGAGTGCCCACGCCGTCCCCTGACCCCCGCAGGACGCCTGCATCGGGCCATAAGCGGCCCACCTCGTCCATGGAGCTGGAACACATGGGGCCGGGGTGCCAGCAACTGGCCTACGTGGCTGCAAACCCGCAGACCCCTCCGTCCCGTCCCCACCACTGCGAAGATCCCCCTGTTCTTCCATCCGTAAAGGGGTCCCCCTTTACGGATGGAAGAACAGGGGGGAGGCCCCCAGGAGATGGCTTTTGTCCGAGCCGCGGCTGGGTGGTTTCGGGCCAAGAGGCCGGGCCGCGCAGGCGCAAGCAGGCCCCACCCCAAGAGCATCCCTCCGGGCAACGTGCCCCCCCCTTGAGATATCAGGCCAGGTCCACAGGGTCCCTGGGCTGGTGTCAGAGTTAAGGGAGGCCCTCCCTGCCACCCAGAGGACCGCGCGTTTTCCCGTGGACCACACTTCCCAGCAGCTCTCCCACCCCCGCAGAGGCAGAGTGCCAGGGAAGAGCTAGGGACCTGGGGCCGGGAAGAGGGGCCGGCCACGGTTCCGCGCCAGGTGGAGGGGTTCCGGGCGGGCGGGCGGGACCCTCGACAAAGGACCGGTTCTCCCTTGGGGATTCTGGCCTGTGCCCCGCCTGGGAGGCTAAGAGCCTTGCTTCGCCTGCAAAGCCCCCACCCTGCCACAAGGCGGCAGACTTGGACCCAGCCGCTTCAACCCTCCAGTCTCTGCGGAACCACCCAAAAATGGAGTGTGACCGCTGCGACCTCAGTCCCCCAGAGCTCCAACCCCCACCTCTGTGAGGGAATCGGCGACCTCCTGTCCTTGGCGTCCGCAAAAGGCATTCACCTGCGGTGAACCTGGGCCTCGGGCGAACACGGTCAGGCCCCATGGTAGGAGCCCGGGGAGGCAATGGCAGCCTCTGCGGCCAGGCCTCGGACTCTCCCCGGGGCTCTCTCGGGTCCCAGGCGCCCTCTCTCGCCCGGGGAGTGCCCACGCCGTCCCCTGACCCCCGCAGGACGCCTGCATCCCGCCATAAGCGGCCCACCTCGTCCATGGAGCTGGGACACATGGGGCCGGGGTGCCAGCAACTGGCCTACGTGGCTGCAAACCCGCAGACCCCTCCGTCCCGTCCCCACCACTGCGAAGATCCCCCTGTTCTTCCATCCGTAAAGGGGTCCCCCTTTACGGATGGAAGAACAGGGGGGAGGCCCCCAGGAGATGGCTTTTGTCCGAGCCGCGGCTGGGTGGTTTCGGGCCAAGAGGCGGGGCCGCGCAGGCGCAAGCAGGCCCCACCCCAAGAGCATCCCTCCGGGCAACGTGCCCCCCCCTTGAGATATCAGGCCAGGTCCACAGGGTCCCTGGGCTGGTGTCAGAGTTAACGGAGGCCCTCCCTGCCACCCAGAGGACCGCGCGTTTTCCCGTGGACCACACTTCCCAGCAGCTCTCCCACCCCCGCAGAGGCAGAGTGCCAGGAAAGAACTAGGGACCTGGTGCCTGGAAGAGGGGCCGGCCACGGTTCCGCGCCAGGTGGAGCGGTTCCGGGCGGGCGGGCGGGACCCTCGACCAAGGACCGGTTCTCCCTTGGGGAGTCTGGCCTGTGCCCTGCCTGGGAGGCTAAGAGCCTTGCTTCGCCTGCAAAGCCCCCACCCTGCCACAAGGCGGCAGACTTGGACCCAGCCGCTTCAACCCTCCAGTCTCTGCGGAACCACCCAAAAATGGAGTGTGACCGCTGCGACCTCAGTCCCCCAGAGCTCCAACCCCCACCTCTGTGAGGGAATCGGCGACCTCCTGTCCTTGGCGTCCGCAAAAGGCATTCACCTGCGGTGAACCTGGGCCTCGGGCGAACACGGTCAGGCCCCATGGTAGGAGCCCGGGGAGGCAATGGCAGCCTCTGCGGCCAGGCCTCGGACTCTCCCCGGGGCTCTCTCGGGTCCCAGGCGCCCTCTCTCGCCCGGGGAGTGCCCACGCCGTCCCCTGACCCCCGCAGGACGCCTGCATCCCGCCATAAGCGGCCCACCTCGTCCATGGAGCTGGGACACATGGGGCCGGGGTGCGAGCAAACTGGCCTACGTGGCTGCAAACCCGCAGACCCCTCCGTCCTGTCCCCACCACTGCGAAGATCCCCCTGTTCTTCCATCCGTAAAGGGGTCCCCCTTTACGGATGGAAGAACAGGGGGGAGGCCCCCAGGAGATGGCTTTTGTCCGAGCCGCGGCTGGGTGGTTTCGGGCCAAGAGGCGGGGCCGCGCAGGCGCAAGCAGGCCCCACCCCAAGAGCATCCCTCCGGGCAACGTGCCCCCCCCTTGAGATATCAGGCCAGGTCCACAGGGTCCCTGGGCTGGTGTCAGAGTTAACGGAGGCCCTCCCTGCCACCCAGAGGACCGCGCGTTTTCCCGTGGACCACACTTGCCAGCCCGTCTCCCACCCCGCCAGAGGCAGAGTGCCAGGGAAGAGCTAGGGACCTGGGGCCGGGAAGAGGGGCCGGCCACGGTTCCGGGCCAGGTGGGGCGGGCCCGGGCGGGCGGGACCCACGCCCAGGGACCGGGTCTCCCTGGGGGTCTCGGGCCTGAGACCTGCCTGGGGGGCTAAGAGTCTCTCTTGGCTCAAACGGCCCCACCCTGCCCCGAGGCGGAAAACTTGGACCGAGACGCTTCTACTCTCTAAAGTCTGGGCTGAACTTTGCGAGAAGGGACTGTGTCTGCTGCGACCTGGGTCCCACAGAGCTCGAACCCCCATGCCCGTGAAGGGATCCGCGGCCTGTGGTCCCTGGTGTCTGCAAAAGGCATTCACCTGCGGAGAACCTGGGCCCAATGAGCGGGACCAGGCCCCACGGCAGGAGCCTGGGGAGGCCACTGGAGCCCCGGGGGCCAGGGCTGGGCATTTTCCCGGGTGCTCTCTCGGGTCCCAGGCGCCCTCTCTCGCCCGGGGAGTGCCCACGCCGTCCCCTGACCCCGGCAGGACGCCTGAATCCCGCCATAAGCGGCCCACCTCGTCCATGGAGCTGGAACACATGGGGCCGGGGTGCCAGCAACAGGCCTACGTGGCTGCAAAACCGCAGACCCCTCCGTCCCGTCCCCACCACTGCGAAGATCCCCCTGTTCTTCCATCCGTAAAGGGGTCCCCCTTTACGGATGGAAGAACAGGGGGGAGGCCCCCAGGAGATGGCTTTTGTCCGAGCCCCGGCTGGGTGGTTTCGGGCCAAGAGGCGGGGCCGCGCAGGCGCAAGCAGGCCCCACCCCAAGAGCATCCCTCCGGGCAACGTGCCCCCCCCTTGAGATATCAGGCCAGGTCCACAGGGTCCCTGGGCTGGTGTCAGAGTTAACGGAGGCCCTCCCTGCCACCCAGAGGACCGCGCGTTTTCCCGTGGACCACACTTCCCAGCAGCTCTCCCACCCCCGCAGAGGCAGAGTGCCAGGGAAGAGCTAGGGACCTGGGGCCGGGAAGAGGGGCCGGCCACGGTTCCGCGCCAGGTGGAGCGGTTCCGGGCGGGCGGGCGGGACCCTCGACCAAGGACCGGTTCTCCCTTGGGGATTCTGGCCTGTGCCCCGCCTGGGAGGCTAAGAGCCTTGCTTCGCCTGCAAAGCCCCCACCCTGCCACAAGGCGGCAGACTTGGACCCAGCCGCTTCAACCCTCCAGTCTCTGCGGAACCACCCAAAAATGGAGTGTGACCGCTGCGACCTCAGTCCCCCAGAGCTCCAACCCCCACCTCTGTGAGGGAATCGGCGACCTCCTGTCCTTGGCGTCCGCAAAAGGCATTCACCTGCGGTGAACCTGGGCCTCGGGCGAACACGGTCAGGCCCCATGGTAGGAGCCCGGGGAGGCAATGGCAGCCTCTGCGGCCAGGCCTCGGACTCTCCCCGGGGCTCTCTCGGGTCCCAGGCGCCCTCTCTCGCCCGGGGAGTGCCCACGCCGTCCCCTGACCCCCGCAGGACGCCTGCATCCCGCCATAAGCGGCCCACCTCGTCCATGGAGCTGGGACACATGGGGCCGGGGTGCCAGCAACTGGCCTACGTGGCTGCAAACCCGCAGACCCCTCCGTCCCGTCCCCACCACTGCGAAGATCCCCCTGTTCTTCCATCCGTAAAGGGGTCCCCCTTTACAGATGGAAGAACAGGGGGGAGGCCCCCAGGGGATGGCTTTTGTCCGAGCCGCGGCTGGGTGGTTTCGGGCCAAGAGGCGGGGCCGCGCAGGCGCAAGCAGGCCCCACCCCAAGAGCATCCCTCCGGGCAACGTGCCCCCCCCTTGAGATATCAGGCCAGGTCCACAGGGTCCCTGGGCTGGTGTCAGAGTTAACGGAGGCCCTCCCTGCCACCCAGAGGACCGCGCGTTTTCCCGTGGACCACACTTGCCAGCCCGTCTCCCACCCCGCCAGAGGCAGAGTGCCAGGGAAGAGCTAGGGACCTGGGGCCGGGAAGAGGGGCCGGCCACGGTTCCGGGCCAGGTGGGGCGGGCCCGGGTGGGCGGGACCCACGCCCAGGGACCGGGTCTCCCTGGGGGTCTCGGGCCATAGACCTGCCTGGGGGGCTAAGAGTCTCTGTTGCCTCAAACGGCCCCACCCTGCCCCGAGGCGGAAAACTTGGACCGAGACGCTTCTACTCTCTAAAGTCTGGGCTGAACTTTGCGAGAAGGGACTGTGTGCGCTGCGACCTGGGTCCCACAGAGCTCGAGCCCCCCCTGCCCGTGAAGGGATCCGCGGCCTGTGGTCCCTGGTGTCCGCAAAAGGCATTCACCTGCGGAGAACCTGGGCCCAGGTGAGCGGGACCAGGCCCCACGGCAGGAGCCTGGGGAGGCCACTGGAGCCCCGGGGGCCAGGGCTGGGCATTTTCCCGGGTGCTCTCTCGGGTCCCAGGCGCCCTCTCTCGCCCGTGGAGTGCCCACGCCGTCCCCTGAGCCCCGCAGGACGCCTGCATCCCGCCATAAGCGGCCCACCTCGTCCATGGAGCTGGAACACATGGGGCCGGGGTGCCAGCAACTGGCCTACGTGGCTGCAAACCCGCAGACCCCTCCGTCCCGTCCCCACCACTGCGAAGATCCCCCTGTTCTTCCATCCGTAAAGGGGTCCCCCTTTACGGATGGAAGAACAGGGGGGAGGCCCCCAGGAGATGGCTTTTGTCCGAGCCGCGGCTGGGTGGTTTCGGGCCAAGAGGCGGGGCCGCGCAGGCGCAAGCAGGCCCCACCCCAAGAGCATCCCTCCGGGCAACGTGCCCCCCCCTTGAGATATCAGGCCAGGTCCACAGGGTCCCTGGGCTGGTGTCAGAGTTAACGGAGGCCCTCCCTGCCACCCAGAGGACCGCGCGTTTTCCCGTGGACCACACTTCCCAGCAGCTCTCCCACCCCCGCAGAGGCAGAGTGCCAGGGAAGAGCTAGGGACCTGGGGCCGGGAAGAGGGGCCGGCCACGGTTCCGCGCCAGGTGGAGCGGTTCCGGGCGGGCGGGCGGGACCCTCGACCAAGGACCGGTTCTCCCTTGGGGATTCTGGCCTGTGCCCCGCCTGGGAGGCTAAGAGCCTTGCTTCGCCTGCAAAGCCCCCACCCTGCCACAAGGCGGCAGACTTGGACCCAGCCGCTTCAACCCTCCAGTCTCTGCGGAACCACCCAAAAATGGAGTGTGACCGCTGCGACCTCAGTCCCCCAGAGCTCCAACCCCCACCTCTGTGAGGGAATCGGCGACCTCCTGTCCTTGGCGTCCGCAAAAGGCATTCACCTGCGGTGAACCTGGGCCTCGGGCGAACACGGTCAGGCCCCATGGTAGGAGCCCGGGGAGGCAATGGCAGCCTCTGCGGCCAGGCCTCGGACTCTCCCCGGGGCTCTCTCGGGTCCCAGGCGCCCTCTCTCGCCCGGGGAGTGCCCACGCCGTCCCCTGACCCCCGCAGGACGCCTGCATCCCGCCATAAGCGGCCCACCTCGTCCATGGAGCTGGGACACATGGGGCCGGGGTGCCAGCAACTGGCCTACGTGGCTGCAAACCCGCAGACCCCTCCGTCCCGTCCCCACCACTGCGAAGATCCCCCTGTTCTTCCATCCGTAAAGGGGTCCCCCTTTACGGATGGAAGAACAGGGGGGAGGCCCCCAGGAGATGGCTTTTGTCCGAGCCGCGGCTGGGTGGTTTCGGGCCAAGAGGCGGGGCCGCGCAGGCGCAAGCAGGCCCCACCCCAAGAGCATCCCTCCGGGCAACGTGCCCCCCCCTTGAGATATCAGGCCAGGTCCACAGGGTCCCTGGGCTGGTGTCAGAGTTAACGGAGGCCCTCCCTGCCACCCAGAGGACCGCGCGTTTTCCCGTGGACCACACTTGCCAGCCCGTCTCCCACCCCGCCAGAGGCAGAGTGCCAGGGAAGAGCTAGGGACCTGGGGCCGGGAAGAGGGGCCGGCCACGGTTCCGGGCTAGGTGGGGCGGGCCCGGGCGGGCGGGACCCACGCCCAGGGACCGGGTCTCCCTGGGGGTCTCGGGCCTGAGACCTGCCTGGGGGGCTAAGAGTCTCTCTTGGCTCAAACGGCCCCACCCTGCCCCGAGGCGGAATACTTGGACCGAGACGCTTCTACTCTCTAAAGTCTGGGCTGAACTTTGCGAGAAGGGACTGTGTGCGCTGCGACCTGGGTCCCACAGAGCTCGAACCCCCCCTGCCCGTGAAGGGATCCGCGGCCTGTGGTCCCTGGTGTCCGCAAAAGGCATTCACCTGCGGAGAACCTGGGCCCAGGTGAGCGGGACCAGGCCCCACGGCAGGAGCCTGGGGAGGCCACTGGAGCCCCGGGGGCCAGGGCTGGGCATTTTCCCGGGTGCTCTCTCGGGTCCCAGGCGCCCTCTCTCGCCCGGGGAGTGCCCACGCCGTCCCCTGACCCCCGCAGGACGCCTGCATCCCGCCATAAGCGGCCCACCTCGTCCATGGAGCTGGAACACATGGGGCCGGGGTGCCAGCAACTGGCCTACGTGGCTGCAAACCCGCAGACCCCTCCGTCCCGTCCCCACCACTGCGAAGATCCCCCTGTTCTTCCATCCGTAAAGGGGTCCCCCTTTACGGATGGAAGAACAGGGGGGAGGCCCCCAGGAGATGGCTTTTGTCCGAGCCGCGGCTGGGTGGTTTCGGGCCAAGAGGCGGGGCCGCGCAGGCGCAAGCAGGCCCCACCCCAAGAGCATCCCTCCGGGCAACGTGCCCCCCCCTTGAGATATCAGGCCAGGTCCACAGGGTCCCTGGGCTGGTGTCAGAGTTAACGGAGGCCCTCCCTGCCACCCAGAGGACCGCGCGTTTTCCCGTGGACCACACTTCCCAGCAGCTCTCCCACCCCCGCAGAGGCAGAGTGCCAGGAAAGAACTAGGGACCTGGTGCCTGGAAGAGGGGCCGGCCACGGTTCCGCGCCAGGTGGAGCGGTTCCGGGCGGGCGGGCGGGACCCTCGACCAAGGACCGGTTCTCCCTTGGGGAGTCTGGCCTGTGCCCTGCCTGGGAGGCTAAGAGCCTTGCTTCGCCTGCAAAGCCCCCACCCTGCCACAAGGCGGCAGACTTGGACCCAGCCGCTTCAACCCTCCAGTCTCTGCGGAACCACCCAAAAATGGAGTGTGACCGCTGCGACCTCAGTCCCCCAGAGCTCCAACCCCCACCTCTGTGAGGGAATCGGCGACCTCCTGTCCTTGGCGTCCGCAAAAGGCATTCACCTGCGGTGAACCTGGGCCTCGGGCGAACACGGTCAGGCCCCATGGTAGGAGCCCGGGGAGGCAATGGCAGCCTCTGCGGCCAGGCCTCGGACTCTCCCCGGGGCTCTCTCGGGTCCCAGGCGCCCTCTCTCGCCCGGGGAGTGCCCACGCCGTCCCCTGACCCCCGCAGGACGCCTGCATCCCGCCATAAGCGGCCCACCTCGTCCATGGAGCTGGGACACATGGGGCCGGGGTGCGAGCAAACTGGCCTACGTGGCTGCAAACCCGCAGACCCCTCCGTCCCGTCCCCACCACTGCGAAGATCCCCCTGTTCTTCCATCCGTAAAGGGGTCCCCCTTTACGGATGGAAGAACAGGGGGGAGGCCCCCAGGAGATGGCTTTTGTCCGAGCCGCGGCTGGGTGGTTTCGGGCCAAGAGGCGGGGCCGCGCAGGCGCAAGCAGGCCCCACCCCAAGAGCATCCCTCCGGGCAACGTGCCCCCCCCTTGAGATATCAGGCCAGGTCCACAGGGTCCCTGGGCTGGTGTCAGAGTTAACTGAGGCCCTCCCTGCCACCCAGAGGACCGCGCGTTTTCCCGTGGACCACACTTGCCAGCCCGTCTCCCACCCCGCAAGAGGCAGAGTGCCAGGGAAGAGCTAGGGACCTGGGGCCGGGAAGAGGGGCCGGCCAGGGTTCCCGGCCAGGTGGGGCGGGCCCGGGCAGGCGGGACCCACGCCCAGGGACCGGGTCTCCCTGGGGGTCTCGGGCCTGAGACCTGCCTGGGGGGCTAAGAGTCTCTCTTGGCTCAAACGGCCCCACCCTGCCCCGAGGCGGAAAACTTGGACCGAGACGCTTCTACTCTCTAAAGTCTGGGCTGAACTTTGCGAGAAGGGACTGTGTGCGCTGCGACCTGGGTCCCACAGAGCTCGAACCCCCCCTGCCCGTGAAGGGATCCGCGGCCTGTGGTCCCTGGTGTCCGCAAAAGGCATTCACCTGCGGAGAACCTGGGCCCAGGTGAGCGGGACCAGGCCCCACGGCAGGAGCCTGGGGAGGCCACTGGAGCCCCGGGGGCCAGGGCTGGGCATTTTCCCGGGTGCTCTCTCGGGTCCCAGGCGCCCTCTCTCGCCCGGGGAGTGCCCACGCCGTCCCCTGAGCCCCGCAGGACGCCTGCATCCCGCCATAAGCGGCCCACCTCGTCCATGGAGCTGGAACACATGGGGCCGGGGTGCCAGCAACTGGCCTACGTGGCTGCAAACCCGCAGACCCCTCCGTCCCGTCCCCACCACTGCGAAGATCCCCCTGTTCTTCCATCCGTAAAGGGGTCCCCCTTTACGGATGGAAGAACAGGGGGGAGGCCCCCAGGAGATGGCTTTTGTCCGAGCCGCGGCTGGGTGGTTTCGGGCCAAGAGGCGGGGCCGCGCAGGCGCAAGCAGGCCCCACCCCAAGAGCATCCCTCCGGGCAACGTGCCCCCCCCTTGAGATATCAGGCCAGGTCCACAGGGTCCCTGGGCTGGTGTCAGAGTTAAGGGAGGCCCTCCCTGCCACCCAGAGGACCGCGCGTTTTCCCGTGGACCACACTTCCCAGCAGCTCTCCCACCCCCGCAGAGGCAGAGTGCCAGGAAAGAACTAGGGACCTGGTGCCTGGAAGAGGAGCCGGCCACGGTTCCGCGCCAGGTGGAGCGGTTCCGGGCGGGCGGGCGGGACCCTCGACCAAGGACCGGTTCTCCCTTGGGGAGTCTGGCCTGTGCCCTGCCTGGGAGGCTAAGAGCCTTGCTTCGCCTGCAAAGCCCCCACCCTGCCACAAGGCGGCAGACTTGGACCCAGCCGCTTCAACCCTCCAGTCTCTGCTGAACCACCCAAAAATGGAGTGTGACCGCTGCGACCTCAGTCCCCCAGAGCTCCAACCCCCACCTCTGTGAGGGAATCGGCGACCTCCTGTCCTTGGCGTCCGCAAAAGGCATTCACCTGCGGTGAACCTGGGCCTCGGGCGAACACGGTCAGGCCCCATGGTAGGAGCCCGGGGAGGCAATGGCAGCCTCTGCGGCCAGAACTCGGACTCTCCCCGGGGCTCTCTCGGGTCCCAGGCGCCTTCGCTCGCCCGGGGAGTGCCCACGCCGTCCCCTGACCCCCGCAGGACGCCTGCATCCCGCCATAAGCGGCCCACCTCGTCCATGGAGCTGGGACACATGGGGAGGGGTGCCAGCAACTGGCCTACGTGGCTGCAAACCCGCAGACCCCTCCGTCCCGTCCCCACCACTGCGAAGATCCCCCTGTTCTTCCATCCGTAAAGGGGTCCCCCTTTACGGATGGAAGAACAGGGGGGAGGCCCCCAGGAGATGGCTTTTGTCCGAGCCGCGGCTGGGTGGTTTCGGGCCAAGAGGCGGGGCCGCGCAGGCGCAAGCAGGCCCCACCCCAAGAGCATCCCTCCGGGCAACGTGCCCCCCCCTTGAGATATCAGGCCAGGTCCACAGGGTCCCTGGGCTGGTGTCAGAGTTAACGGAGGCCCTCCCTGCCACCCAGAGGACCGCGCGTTTTCCCGTGGACCACACTTGCCAGCCCGTCTCCCACCCCGCCAGAGGCAGAGTGCCAGGGAAGAGCTAGGGACCTGGGGCCGGGAAGAGGGGCCGGCCACGGTTCCGGGCCAGGTGGGGCGGGCCCGGGCGGGCGGGACCCACGCCCAGGGACCGGGTCTCCCTGGGGGTCTCGGGCCTGAGACCTGCCTGGGGGGCTAAGAGTCTCTCTTGGCTCAAACGGCCCCACCCTGCCCCGAGGCGGAAAACTTGGACCGAGACGCTTCTACCCTCTAAAGTCTGGGCTGAACTTTGCGAGAAGGGACTGTGTCTGCTGCGACCTGGGTCCCACAGAGCTCGAACCCCCCCTGCCCGTGAAGGGATCCGCGGCCTGTGGTCCCTGGTGTCCGCAAAAGGCATTCACCTGCGGAGAACCTGAGCCCAATGAGCGGGACCAGGCCCCACGGCAGGAGCCTGGGGAGGCCACTGGAGCCCCGGGGGCCAGGGCTGGGCATTTTCCCGGGTGCTCTCTCGGGTCCCAGGCGTCCTCTCGCGCCCGGGGAGTGCCCACGCCGTCCCCTGAGCCCCGCAGGACGCCTGCATCCCGCCATAAGCGGCCCACCTCGTCCATGGAGCTGGAACACATGGGGCCGGGGTGCCAGCAACTGGCCTACGTGGCTGCAAACCCGCAGACCCCTCCGTCCCGTCCCCACCACTGCGAAGATCCCCCTGTTCTTCCATCCGTAAAGGGGTCCCCCTTTACGGATGGAAGAACAGGGGGGAGGCCCCCAGGAGATGGCTTTTGTCCGAGCCGCGGCTGGGTGGTTTCGGGCCAAGAGGCGGGGCCGCGCAGGCGCAAGCAGGCCCCACCCCAAGAGCATCCCTCCGGGCAACGTGCCCCCCCCTTGAGATATCAGGCCAGGTCCACAGGGTCCCTGGGCTGGTGTCAGAGTTAACGGAGGCCCTCCCTGCCACCCAGAGGACCGCGCGTTATCCCGTGGACCACACTTCCCAGCAGCTCTCCCACCCCCGCAGAGGCAGAGTGCCAGGGAAGAGCTAGGGACCTGGGGCCGGGAAGAGGGGCCGGCCACGGTTCCGCGCCAGGTGGAGCGGTTCCGGGCGGGCGGGCGGGACCCTCGACCAAGGACCGGTTCTCCCTTGGGGATTCTGGCCTGTGCCCCGCCTGGGAGGCTAAGAGCCTTGCTTCGCCTGCAAAGCCCCCACCATGCCACAAGGCGGCAGACTTGGACCCAGCCGCTTCAACCCTCCAGTCTCTGCGGAACCACCCAAAAATGGAGTGTGACCGCTGCGACCTCAGTCCCCCAGAGCTCCAACCCCCACCTCTGTGAGGGAATCGGCGACCTCCGGTCCTTGGCGTCCGCAAAAGGCATTCACCTGCGGTGAACCTGGGCCTCGGGCGAACACGGTCAGGCCCCATGGTAGGAGCCCGGGGAGGCAATGGCAGCCTCTGCGGCCAGGCCTCGGACTCTCCCCGGGGCTCTCTCGGGTCCCAGGCGCCCTCTCTCGCCCGGGGAGTGCCCACGCCGTCCCCTGACCCCCGCAGGACGCCTGCATCCCGCCATAAGCGGCCCACCTCGTCCATGGAGCTGGGACACATGGGGCCGGGGTGCCAGCAACTGGCCTACGTGGCTGCAAACCCGCAGACCCCTCCGTCCCGTCCCCACCACTGCGAAGATCCCCCTGTTCTTCCATCCGTAAAGGGGTCCCCCTTTACGGATGGAAGAACAGGGGGGAGGCCCCCAGGAGATGGCTTTTGTCCGAGCCGCGGCTGGGTGTTTTCGGGCCAAGAGGCGGGGCCGCGCAGGCGCAAGCAGGCCCCACCCCAAGAGCATCCCTCCGGGCAACGTGCCCCCCCCTTGAGATATCAGGCCAGGTCCACAGGGTCCCTGGGCTGGTGTCAGAGTTAAGGGAGGCCCTCCCTGCCACCCAGAGGACCGCGCGTTTTCCCGTGGACCACACTTCCCAGCAGCTCTCCCACCCCCGCAGAGGCAGAGTGCCAGGAAAGAACTAGGGACCTGGTGCCTGGAAGAGGGGCCGGCCACGGTTCCGCGCCAGGTGGAGCGGTTCCGGGCGGGCGGGCGGGACCCTCGACCAAGGACCGGTTCTCCCTTGGGGAGTCTGGCCTGTGCCCTGCCTGGGAGGCTAAGAGCCTTGCTTCGCCTGCAAAGCCCCCACCCTGCCACAAGGAGGCAGACTTGGACCCAGCCGCTTCAACCCTCCAGTCTCTGCGGAACCACCCAAAAATGGAGTGTGACCGCTGCGACCTCAGTCCCCCAGAGCTCCAACCCCCACCTCTGTGAGGGAATCGGCGACCTCCTGTCCTTGGCGTCCGCAAAAGGCATTCACCTGCGGTGAACCTGGGCCTCGGGCGAACACGGTCAGGCCCCATGGTAGGAGCCCGGGGAGGCAATGGCAGCCTCTGCGGCCAGGCCTCGGACTCTCCCCGGGGCTCTCTCGGGTCCCAGGCGCCCTCTCTCGCCCGGGGAGTGCCCACGCCGTCCCCTGACCCCCGCAGGACGCCTGCATCCCGCCATAAGCGGCCCACCTCGTCCATGGAGCTGGGACACATGGGGCCGGGGTGCGAGCAAACTGGCCTACGTGGCTGCAAACCCGCAGACCCCTCCGTCCCGTCCCCACCACTGCGAAGATCCCCCTGTTCTTCCATCCGTAAAGGGGTCCCCCTTTACGGATGGAAGAACAGGGGGGAGGCCCCCAGGAGATGGCTTTTGTCCGAGCCGCGGCTGGGTGGTTTCGGGCCAAGAGGCGGGGCCGCGCAGGCGCAAGCAGGCCCCACCCCAAGAGCATCCCTCCGGGCAACGTGCCCCCCCCTTGAGATATCAGGCCAGGTCCACAGGGTCCCTGGGCTGGTGTCAGAGTTAACGGAGGCCCTCCCTGCCACCCAGAGGACCGCGCGTTTTCCCGTGGACCACACTTGCCAGCCCGTCTCCCACCCCGCAAGAGGCAGAGTGCCAGGGAAGAGCTAGGGACCTGGGGCCGGGAAGAGGGGCCGGCCAGGGTTCCCGGCCAGGTGGGGCGGGCCCGGGCAGGCGGGACCCACGCCCAGGGACCGGGTCTCCCTGGGGGTCTCGGGCCTGAGACCTGCCTGGGGGGCTAAGAGTCTCTCTTGGCTCAAACGGCCCCACCCTGCCCCGAGGCGGAAAACTTGGACCGAGACGCTTCTACTCTCTAAAGTCTGGGCTGAACTTTGCGAGAAGGGACTGTGTGCGCTGCGACCTGGGTCCCACAGAGCTCGAACCCCCCCTGCCCGTGAAGGGATCCGCGGCCTGTGGTCCCTGGTGTCCGCAAAAGGCATTCACCTGCGGAGAACCTGGGCCCAGGTGAGCGGGACCAGGCCCCACGGCAGGAGCCTGGGGAGGCCACTGGAGCCCCGGGGGCCAGGGCTGGGCATTTTCCCGGGTGCTCTCTCGGGTCCCAGGCGCCCTCTCTCGCCCGGGGAGTGCCCACGCCGTCCCCTGAGCCCCGCAGGACGCCTGCATCCCGCCATAAGCGGCCCACCTCGTCCATGGAGCTGGAACACATGGGGCCGGGGTGCCAGCAACTGGCCTACGTGGCTGCAAACCCGCAGACCCCTCCGTCCCGTCCCCACCACTGCGAAGATCCCCCTGTTCTTCCATCCGTAAAGGGGTCCCCCTTTACGGATGGAAGAACAGGGGGGAGGCCCCCAGGAGATGGCTTTTGTCCGAGCCGCGGCTGGGTGGTTTCGGGCCAAGAGGCGGGGCCGCGCAGGCGCAAGCAGGCCCCACCCCAAGAGCATCCCTCCGGGCAACGTGCCCCCCCCTTGAGATATCAGGCCAGGTCCACAGGGTCCCTGGGCTGGTGTCAGAGTTAAGGGAGGCCCTCCCTGCCACCCAGAGGACCGCGCGTTTTCCCGTGGACCACACTTCCCAGCAGCTCTCCCACCCCCGCAGAGGCAGAGTGCCAGGAAAGAACTAGGGACCTGGTGCCTGGAAGAGGAGCCGGCCACGGTTCCGCGCCAGGTGGAGCGGTTCCGGGCGGGCGGGCGGGACCCTCGACCAAGGACCGGTTCTCCCTTGGGGATTCTGGCCTGTGCCCCGCCTGGGAGGCTAAGAGCCTTGCTTCGCCTGCAAAGCCCCCACCCTGCCACAAGGCGGCAGACTTGGACCCAGCCGCTTCAACCCTCCAGTCTCTGCGGAACCACCCAAAAATGGAGTGTGACCGCTGCGACCTCAGTCCCCCAGAGCTCCAACCCCCACCTCTGTGAGGGAATCGGCGACCTCCTGTCCTTGGCGTCCGCAAAAGGCATTCACCTGCGGTGAACCTGGGCCTCGGGCCAACACGGTCAGGCCCCATGGTAGGAGCCCGGGGAGGCAATGGCAGCCTCTGCGGCCAGGCCTCGGACTCTCCCCGGGGCTCTCTCGGGTCCCAGGCGCCCTCTCTCGCCCGGGGAGTGCCCACGCCGTCCCCTGACCCCCGCAGGACGCCTGCATCCCGCCATAAGCGGCCCACCTCGTCCATGGAGCTGGGACACATGGGGCCGGGGTGCCAGCAACTGGCCTACGTGGCTGCAAACCCGCAGACCCCTCCGTCCCGTCCCCACCACTGCGAAGATCCCCCTGTTCTTCCATCCGTAAAGGGGTCCCACTTTACGGATGGAAGAACAGGGGGGAGGCCCCCAGGAGATGGCTTTTGTCCGAGCCGCGGCTGGGTGTTTTCGGGCCAAGAGGCGGGGCCGCGCAGGCGCAAGCAGGCCGCACCCCAAGAGCATCCCTCCGGGCAACGTGCCCCCCCCTTGAGATATCAGGCCAGGTCCACAGGGTCCCTGGGCTGGTGTCAGAGTTAAGGGAGGCCCTCCCTGCCAGCCAGAGGACCGCGCGTTTTCCCGTGGACCACACTTCCCAGCAGCTCTCCCACCCCCGCAGAGGCAGAGTGCCAGGAAAGAACTAGGGACCTGGTGCCTGGAAGAGGGGCCGGCCACGGTTCCGCGCCAGGTGGAGCGGTTCCGGGCGGGCGGGCGGGACCCTCGACCAAGGACCGGTTCTCCCTTGGGGAGTCTGGCCTGTGCCCTGCCTGGGAGGCTAAGAGCCTTGCTTCGCCTGCAAAGCCCCCACCCTGCCACAAGGCGGCAGACTTGGACCCAGCCGCTTCAACCCTCCAGTCTCTGCGGAACCACCCAAAAATGGAGTGTGACCGCTGCGACCTCAGTCCCCCAGAGCTCCAACCCCCACCTCTGTGAGGGAATCGGCGACCTCCTGTCCTTGGCGTCCGCAAAAGGCATTCACCTGCGGTGAACCTGGGCCTCGGGCGAACACGGTCAGGCCCCATGGTAGGAGCCCGGGGAGGCAATGGCAGCCTCTGCGGCCAGGCCTCGGACTCTCCCCGGGGCTCTCTCGGGTCCCAGGCGCCCTCTCTCGCCCGGGGAGTGCCCACGCCGTCCCCTGACCCCCGCAGGACGCCTGCATCCCGCCATAAGCGGCCCACCTCGTCCATGGAGCTGGGACACATGGGGCCGGGGTGCGAGCAAACTGGCCTACGTGGCTGCAAACCCGCAGACCCCTCCGTCCCGTCCCCACCACTGCGAAGATCCCCCTGTTCTTCCATCCGTAAAGGGGTCCCCCTTTACGGATGGAAGAACAGGGGGGAGGCCCCCAGGAGATGGCTTTTGTCCGAGCCGCGGCTGGGTGGTTTCGGGCCAAGAGGCGGGGCCGCGCAGGCGCAAGCAGGCCCCACCCCAAGAGCATCCCTCCGGGCAACGTGCCCCCCCCCTTGAGATATCAGGCCAGGTCCACAGGGTCCCTGGGCTGGTGTCAGAGTTAACGGAGGCCCTCCCTGCCACCCAGAGGACCGCGCGTTTTCCCGTGGACCACACTTGCCAGCCCGTCTCCCACCCCGCAAGAGGCAGAGTGCCAGGGAAGAGCTAGGGACCTGGGGCCGGGAAGAGGGGCCGGCCAGGGTTCCCGGCCAGGTGGGGCGGGCCCGGGCAGGCGGGACCCACGCCCAGGGACCGGGTCTCCGTGGGGGTCTCGGGCCTGAGACCTGCCTGGGGGGCTAAGAGTCTCTCTTGGCTCAAACGGCCCCACCCTGCCCCGAGGCGGAAAACTTGGACCGAGACGCTTCTACTCTCTAAAGTCTGGGCTGAACTTTGCGAGAAGGGACTGTGTGCGCTGCGACCTGGGTCCCACAGAGCTCGAACCCCCCCTGCCCGTGAAGGGATCCGCGGCCTGTGGTCCCTGGTGTCCGCAAAAGGCATTCACCTGCGGAGAACCTGGGCCCAGGTGAGCGGGACCAGGCCCCACGGCAGGAGCCTGGGGAGGCCACTGGAGCCCCGGGGGCCAGGGCTGGGCATTTTCCCGGGTGCTCTCTCGGGTCCCAGGCGCCCTCTCTCGCCCGGGGAGTGCCCACGCCGTCCCCTGACCCCCGCAGGACGCCTGCATCCCGCCATAAGCGGCCCACCTCGTCCATGGAGCTGGAACACATGGGGCCGGGGTGCCAGCAACTGGCCTACGTGGCTGCAAACCCGCAGACCCCTCCGTCCCGTCCCCACCACTGCGAAGATCCCCCTGTTCTTCCATCCGTAAAGGGGTCCCCCTTTACGGATGGAAGAACAGGGGGGAGGCCCCCAGGAGATGGCTTTTGTCCGAGCCGCGGCTGGGTGGTTTCGGGCCAAGAGGCGGGGCCGCGCAGGCGCAAGCAGGCCCCACCCCAAGAGCATCCCTCCGGGCAACGTGCCCCCCCCTTGAGATATCAGGCCAGGTCCACAGGGTCCCTGGGCTGGTGTCAGAGTTAAGGGAGGCCCTCCCTGCCAGCCAGAGGACCGCGCGTTTTCCCGTGGACCACACTTCCCAGCAGCTCTCCCACCCCCGCAGAGGCAGAGTGCCAGGAAAGAACTAGGGACCTGGTGCCTGGAAGAGGAGCCGGCCACGGTTCCGCGCCAGGTGGAGCGGTTCCGGGCGGGCGGGCGGGACCCTCGACCAAGGACCGGTTCTCCCTTGGGGAGTCTGGCCTGTGCCCTGCCTGGGAGGCTAAGAGCCTTGCTTCGCCTGCAAAGCCCCCACCCTGCCACAAGGCGGCAGACTTGGACCCAGCCGCTTCAACCCTCCAGTCTCTGCTGAACCACCCAAAAATGGAGTGTGACCGCTGCGACCTCAGTCCCCCAGAGCTCCAACCCCCACCTCTGTGAGGGAATCGGCGACCTCCTGTCCTTGGCGTCCGCAAAAGGCATTCACCTGCGGTGAACCTGGGCCTCGGGCGAACACGGTCAGGCCCCATGGTAGGAGCCCGGGGAGGCAATGGCAGCCTCTGCGGCCAGAACTCGGACTCTCCCCGGGGCTCTCTCGGGTCCCAGGCGCCTTCGCTCGCCCGGGGAGTGCCCACGCCGTCCCCTGACCCCCGCAGGACGCCTGCATCCCGCCATAAGCGGCCCACCTCGTCCATGGAGCTGGGACACATGGGGAGGGGTGCCAGCAACTGGCCTACGTGGCTGCAAACCCGCAGACCCCTCCGTCCCGTCCCCACCACTGCGAAGATCCCCCTGTTCTTCCATCCGTAAAGGGGTCCCCCTTTACGGATGGAAGAACAGGGGGGAGGCCCCCAGGAGATGGCTTTTGTCCGAGCCGCGGCTGGGTGGTTTCGGGCCAAGAGGCGGGGCCGCGCAGGCGCAAGCAGGCCCCACCCCAAGAGCATCCCTCCGGGCAACGTGCCCCCCCCTTGAGATATCAGGCCAGGTCCACAGGGTCCCTGGGCTGGTGTCAGAGTTAAGGGAGGCCCTCCCTGCCACCCAGAGGACCGCGCGTTTTCCCGTGGACCACACTTGCCAGCCCGTCTCCCACCCCGCCAGAGGCAGAGTGCCAGGGAAGAGCTAGGGACCTGGGGCCGGGAAGAGGGGCCGGCCACGGTTCCGGGCCAGGTGGGGCGGGCCCGGGCGGGCGGGACCCACGCCCAGGGACCGGGTCTCCCTGGGGGTCTCGGGCCTGAGACCTGCCTGGGGGGCTAAGAGTCTCTCTTGGCTCAAACGGCCCCACCCTGCCCCGAGGCGGAAAACTTGGACCGAGACGCTTCTACTCTCTAAAGTCTGGGCTGAACTTTGCGAGAAGGGACTGTTACTGCTGCGACCTGGGTCCCACAGAGCTCGAACCCCCCCTGCCCGTGAAGGGATCCGCGGCCTGTGGTCCCTGGTGTCTGCAAAAGGCATTCACCTGCGGAGAACCTGAGCCCAATGAGCGGGACCAGGCCCCACGGCAGGAGCCTGGGGAGGCCACTGGAGCCCCGGGGGCCAGGGCTGGGCATTTTCCCGGGTGCTCTCTCGGGTCCCAGGCGTCCTCTCTCGCCCGGGGAGTGCCCACGCCGTCCCCTGACCCCTGCAGGACGCCTGAATCCCGCCATAAGCGGCCCACCTCGTCCATGGAGCTGGAACACATGGGGCCGGGGTGCCAGCAACAGGCCTACGTGGCTGCAAAACCGCAGACCCCTCCGTCCCGTCCCCACCACTGCGAAGATCCCCCTGTTCTTCCATCCGTAAAGGGGTCCCCCTTTACGGATGGAAGAACAGGGGGGAGGCCCCCAGGAGATGGCTTTTGTCCGAGCCGCGGCTGGGTGGTTTCGGTCCAAGAGGCGGGGCCTCGCAGGCGCAAGCAGGCCCCACCCCAAGAGCATCCCTCCGGGCAACGTGCCCCCCCCTTGAGATATCAGGCCAGGTCCACAGGGTCCCTGGGCTGGTGTCAGAGTTAACGGAGGCCCTCCCTGCCACCCAGAGGACCGCGCGTTTTCCCGTGGACCACACTTCCCAGCAGCTCTCCCACCCCCGCAGAGGCAGAGTGCCAGGGAAGAGCTAGGGACCTGGGGCCGGGAAGAGGGGCCGGCCACGGTTCCGCGCCAGGTGGAGCGGTTCCGGGCGGGCGGGCGGGACCCTCGACCAAGGACCGGTTCTCCCTTGGGGAGTCTGGCCTGTGCCCCGCCTGGGAGGCTAAGAGCCTTGCTTCGCCTGCAAAGCCCCCACCCTGCCACAAGGCGGCAGACTTGGACCCAGCCGCTTCAACCCTCCAGTCTCTGCGGAACCACCCAAAAATGGAGTGTGACCGCTGCGACCTCAGTCCCCCAGAGCTCCAACCCCCACCTCTGTGAGGGAATCGGCGACCTCCTGTCCTTGGCGTCCGCAAAAGGCATTCACCTGCGGTGAACCTGGGCCTCGGGCGAACACGGTCAGGCCCCATGGTAGGAGCCCGGGGAGGCAAGGCAGCCTCTGCGGCCAGGCCTCGGACTCTCCCCGGGGCTCTCTCGGGTCCCAGGCGCCCTCTCTCGCCCGGGGAGTGCCCACGCCGTCCCCTGACCCCCGCAGGACGCCTGCATCCCGCCATAAGCGACCCACCTCGTCCATGGAGCTGGGACACATGGGGCCGGGGTGCCAGCAACTGGCCTACGTGGCTGCAAACCCGCAGACCCCTCCGTCCCGTCCCCACCACTGCGAAGATCCCACTGTTCTTCCATCCGTAAAGGGGTCCCCCTTTACGGATGGAAGAACAGGGGGGAGGCCCCCAGGAGATGGCTTTTGTCCGAGCCCCGGCTGGGTGGTTTCGGGCCAAGAGGCGGGGCCGCGCAGGCGCAAGCAGGCCCCACCCCAAGAGCATCCCTCCGGGCAACGTGCCCCCCCCTTGAGATATCAGGCCAGGTCCACAGGGTCCCTGGGCTGGTGTCAGAGTTAACGGAGGCCCTCCCTGCCACCCAGAGGACCGCGCGTTTTCCCGTGGACCACACTTCCCAGCAGCTCTCCCACCCCCGCAGAGGCAGAGTGCCAGGGAAGAGCTAGGGACCTGGGGCCGGGAAGAGGGGCCGGCCACGGTTCCGCGCCAGGTGGAGCGGTTCCGGGCGGGCGGGCGGGACCCTCGACCAAGGACCGGTTCTCCCTTGGGGATTCTGGCCTGTGCCCCGCCTGGGAGGCTAAGAGCCTTGCTTCGCCTGCAAAGCCCCCACCCTGCCACAAGGCGGCTGACTTGGACCCAGCCGCTTCAACCCTCCAGTCTCTGCGGAACCACCCAAAAATGGAGTGTGACCGCTGCGACCTCAGTCCCCCAGAGCTCCAACCCCCACCTCTGTGAGGGAATCGGCGACCTCCTGTCCTTGGCGTCCGCAAAAGGCATTCACCTGCGGTGAACCTGGGCCTCGGGCGAACACGGTCAGGCCCCATGGTAGGAGCCCGGGGAGGCAATGGCAGCCTCTGCGGCCAGGCCTCGGACTCTCCCCGGGGCTCTCTCGGGTCCCAGGCGCCCTCTCTCGCCCGGGGAGTGCCCACGCCGTCCCCTGACCCCCGCAGGACGCCTGCATCCCGCCATAAGCGGCCCACCTCGTCCATGGAGCTGGGACACAGGGGCCGGGGTGCGAGCAAACTGGCCTACGTGGCTGCAAACCCGCAGACCCCTCCGTCCCGTCCCCACCACTGCGAAGATCCCCCTGTTCTTCCATCCGTAAAGGGGTCCCCCTTTACGGATGGAAGAACAGGGGGGAGGCCCCCAGGAGATGGCTTTTGTCCGAGCCGCGGCTGGGTGGTTTCGGGCCAAGAGGCGGGGCCGCGCAGGCGCAAGCAGGCCCCACCCCAAGAGCATCCCTCCGGGCAACGTGCCCCCCCCTTGAGATATCAGGCCAGGTCCACAGGGTCCCTGGGCTGCTGTCAGAGTTAACGGAGGCCCTCCCTGCCACCCAGAGGACCGCGCGTTTTCCCGTGGACCACACTTGCCAGCCCGTCTCCCACCCCGCAAGAGGCAGAGTGCCAGGGAAGAGCTAGGGACCTGGGGCCGGGAAGAGGGGCCGGCCAGGGTTCCCGGCCAGGTGGGGCGGGCCCGGGCAGGCGGGACCCACGCCCAGGGACCGGGTCTCCCTGGGGGTCTCGGGCCTGAGACCTGCCTGGGGGGCTAAGAGTCTCTCTTGGCTCAAACGGCCCCACCCTGCCCCGAGGCGGAAAACTTGGACCGAGACGCTTCTACTCTCTAAAGTCTGGGCTGAACTTTGCGAGAAGGGACTGTGTGCGCTGCGACCTGGGTCCCACAGAGCTCGAACCCCCCCTGCCCGTGAAGGGATCCGCGGCCTGTGGTCCCTGGTGTCCGCAAAAGGCATTCACCTGCGGAGAACCTGGGCCCAGGTGAGCGGGACCAGGCCCCACGGCAGGAGCCTGGGGAGGCCACTGGAGCCCCGGGGGCCAGGGCTGGGCATTTTCCCGGGTGCTCTCTCGGGTCCCAGGCGCCCTCTCTCGCCCGGGGAGTGCCCACGCCGTCCCCTGAGCCCCGCAGGACGCCTGCATCCCGCCATAAGCGGCCCACCTCGTCCATGGAGCTGGAACACATGGGGCCGGGGTGCCAGCAACTGGCCTACGTGGCTGCAAACCCGCAGACCCCTCCGTCCCGTCCCCACCACTGCGAAGATCCCCCTGTTCTTCCATCCGTAAAGGGGTCCCCCTTTACGGATGGAAGAACAGGGGGGAGGCCCCCAGGAGATGGCTTTTGTCCGAGCCGCGGCTGGGTGGTTTCGGGCCAAGAGGCGGGGCCGCGCAGGCGCAAGCAGGCCCCACCCCAAGAGCATCCCTCCGGGCAACGTGCCCCCCCCTTGAGATATCAGGCCAGGTCCACAGGGTCCCTGGGCTGGTGTCAGAGTTAACGGAGGCCCTCCCTGCCACCCAGAGGACCGCGCGTTATCCCGTGGACCACACTTCCCAGCAGCTCTCCCACCCCCGCAGAGGCAGAGTGCCAGGGAAGAGCTAGGGACCTGGGGCCGGGAAGAGGGGCCGGCCACGGTTCCGCGCCAGGTGGAGCGGTTCCGGGCGGGCGGGCGGGACCCTCGACCAAGGACCGGTTCTCCCTTGGGGATTCTGGCCTGTGCCCCGCCTGGGAGGCTAAGAGCCTTGCTTCGCCTGCAAAGCCCCCACCCTGCCACAAGGCGGCAGACTTGGACCCAGCCGCTTCAACCCTCCAGTCTCTGCGGAACCACCCAAAAATGGAGTGTGACCGCTGCGACCTCAGTCCCCCAGAGCTCCAACCCCCACCTCTGTGAGGGAATCGGCGACCTCCTGTCCTTGGCGTCCGCAAAAGGCATTCACCTGCGGTGAACCTGGGCCTCGGGCGAACACGGTCAGGCCCCATGGTAGGAGCCCGGGGAGGCAAGGCAGCCTCTGCGGCCAGGCCTCGGACTCTCCCCGGGGCTCTCTCGGGTCCCAGGCGCCCTCTCTCGCCCGGGGAGTGCCCACGCCGTCCCCTGACCCCCGCAGGACGCCTGCATCCCGCCATAAGCGACCCACCTCGTCCATGGAGCTGGGACACATGGGGCCGGGGTGCCAGCAACTGGCCTA
This sequence comes from Desmodus rotundus, assembly GCF_022682495.2. NCBI lineage: Eukaryota > Metazoa > Chordata > Mammalia > Chiroptera > Phyllostomidae > Desmodus > Desmodus rotundus. The sequence goes on from NW_026527320.1 coordinate 33,817, forward strand.
CGTGGCTGCAAACCCGCAGACCCCTCCGTCCCGTCCCCACCACTGCGAAGATCCCACTGTTCTTCCATCCGTAAAGGGGTCCCCCTTTACGGATGGAAGAACAGGGGGGAGGCCCCCAGGAGATGGCTTTTGTCCGAGCCCCGGCTGGGTGGTTTCGGGCCAAGAGGCGGGGCCGCGCAGGCGCAAGCAGGCCCCACCCCAAGAGCATCCCTCCGGGCAACGTGCCCCCCCCTTGAGATATCAGGCCAGGTCCACAGGGTCCCTGGGCTGGTGTCAGAGTTAACGGAGGCCCTCCCTGCCACCCAGAGGACCGCGCGTTTTCCCGTGGACCACACTTCCCAGCAGCTCTCCCACCCCCGCAGAGGCAGAGTGCCAGGGAAGAGCTAGGGACCTGGGGCCGGGAAGAGGGGCCGGCCACGGTTCCGCGCCAGGTGGAGCGGTTCCGGGCGGGCGGGCGGGACCCTCGACCAAGGACCGGTTCTCCCTTGGGGATTCTGGCCTGTGCCCCGCCTGGGAGGCTAAGAGCCTTGCTTCGCCTGCAAAGCCCCCACCCTGCCACAAGGCGGCTGACTTGGACCCAGCCGCTTCAACCCTCCAGTCTCTGCGGAACCACCCAAAAATGGAGTGTGACCGCTGCGACCTCAGTCCCCCAGAGCTCCAACCCCCACCTCTGTGAGGGAATCGGCGACCTCCTGTCCTTGGCGTCCGCAAAAGGCATTCACCTGCGGTGAACCTGGGCCTCGGGCGAACACGGTCAGGCCCCATGGTAGGAGCCCGGGGAGGCAATGGCAGCCTCTGCGGCCAGGCCTCGGACTCTCCCCGGGGCTCTCTCGGGTCCCAGGCGCCCTCTCTCGCCCGGGGAGTGCCCACGCCGTCCCCTGACCCCCGCAGGACGCCTGCATCCCGCCATAAGCGGCCCACCTCGTCCATGGAGCTGGGACACAGGGGCCGGGGTGCGAGCAAACTGGCCTACGTGGCTGCAAACCCGCAGACCCCTCCGTCCCGTCCCCACCACTGCGAAGATCCCCCTGTTCTTCCATCCGTAAAGGGGTCCCCCTTTACGGATGGAAGAACAGGGGGGAGGCCCCCAGGAGATGGCTTTTGTCCGAGCCGCGGCTGGGTGGTTTCGGGCCAAGAGGCGGGGCCGCGCAGGCGCAAGCAGGCCCCACCCCAAGAGCATCCCTCCGGGCAACGTGCCCCCCCCTTGAGATATCAGGCCAGGTCCACAGGGTCCCTGGGCTGGTGTCAGAGTTAACGGAGGCCCTCCCTGCCACCCAGAGGACCGCGCGTTTTCCCGTGGACCACACTTGCCAGCCCGTCTCCCACCCCGCAAGAGGCAGAGTGCCAGGGAAGAGCTAGGGACCTGGGGCCGGGAAGAGGGGCCGGCCAGGGTTCCCGGCCAGGTGGGGCGGGCCCGGGCAGGCGGGACCCACGCCCAGGGACCGGGTCTCCCTGGGGGTCTCGGGCCTGAGACCTGCCTGGGGGGCTAAGAGTCTCTCTTGGCTCAAACGGCCCCACCCTGCCCCGAGGCGGAAAACTTGGACCGAGACGCTTCTACTCTCTAAAGTCTGGGCTGAACTTTGCGAGAAGGGACTGTGTGCGCTGCGACCTGGGTCCCACAGAGCTCGAACCCCCCCTGCCCGTGAAGGGATCCGCGGCCTGTGGTCCCTGGTGTCCGCAAAAGGCATTCACCTGCGGAGAACCTGGGCCCAGGTGAGCGGGACCAGGCCCCACGGCAGGAGCCTGGGGAGGCCACTGGAGCCCCGGGGGCCAGGGCTGGGCATTTTCCCGGGTGCTCTCTCGGGTCCCAGGCGCCCTCTCTCGCCCGGGGAGTGCCCACGCCGTCCCCTGAGCCCCGCAGGACGCCTGCATCCCGCCATAAGCGGCCCACCTCGTCCATGGAGCTGGAACACATGGGGCCGGGGTGCCAGCAACTGGCCTACGTGGCTGCAAACCCGCAGACCCCTCCGTCCCGTCCCCACCACTGCGAAGATCCCCCTGTTCTTCCATCCGTAAAGGGGTCCCCCTTTACGGATGGAAGAACAGGGGGGAGGCCCCCAGGAGATGGCTTTTGTCCGAGCCGCGGCTGGGTGGTTTCGGGCCAAGAGGCGGGGCCGCGCAGGCGCAAGCAGGCCCCACCCCAAGAGCATCCCTCCGGGCAACGTGCCCCCCCCTTGAGATATCAGGCCAGGTCCACAGGGTCCCTGGGCTGGTGTCAGAGTTAACGGAGGCCCTCCCTGCCACCCAGAGGACCGCGCGTTATCCCGTGGACCACACTTCCCAGCAGCTCTCCCACCCCCGCAGAGGCAGAGTGCCAGGGAAGAGCTAGGGACCTGGGGCCGGGAAGAGGGGCCGGCCACGGTTCCGCGCCAGGTGGAGCGGTTCCGGGCGGGCGGGCGGGACCCTCGACCAAGGACCGGTTCTCCCTTGGGGATTCTGGCCTGTGCCCCGCCTGGGAGGCTAAGAGCCTTGCTTCGCCTGCAAAGCCCCCACCCTGCCACAAGGCGGCAGACTTGGACCCAGCCGCTTCAACCCTCCAGTCTCTGCGGAACCACCCAAAAATGGAGTGTGACCGCTGCGACCTCAGTCCCCCAGAGCTCCAACCCCCACCTCTGTGAGGGAATCGGCGACCTCCTGTCCTTGGCGTCCGCAAAAGGCATTCACCTGCGGTGAACCTGGGCCTCGGGCGAACACGGTCAGGCCCCATGGTAGGAGCCCGGGGAGGCAATGGCAGCCTCTGCGGCCAGGCCTCGGACTCTCCCCGGGGCTCTCTCGGGTCCCAGGCGCCCTCTCTCGCCCGGGGAGTGCCCACGCCGTCCCCTGACCCCCGCAGGACGCCTGCATCCCGCCATAAGCGGCCCACCTCGTCCATGGAGCTGGGACACATGGGGCCGGGGTGCCAGCAACTGGCCTACGTGGCTGCAAACCCGCAGACCCCTCCGTCCCGTCCCCACCACTGCGAAGATCCCCCTGTTCTTCCATCCGTAAAGGGGTCCCCCTTTACGGATGGAAGAACAGGGGGGAGGCCCCCAGGAGATGGCTTTTGTCCGAGCCGCGGCTGGGTGTTTTCGGGCCAAGAGGCGGGGCCGCGCAGGCGCAAGCAGGCCCCACCCCAAGAGCATCCCTCCGGGCAACGTGCCCCCCCCTTGAGATATCAGGCCAGGTCCACAGGGTCCCTGGGCTGGTGTCAGAGTTAAGGGAGGCCCTCCCTGCCACCCAGAGGACCGCGCGTTTTCCCGTGGACCACACTTCCCAGCAGCTCTCCCACCCCCGCAGAGGCAGAGTGCCAGGAAAGAACTAGGGACCTGGTGCCTGGAAGAGGAGCCGGCCACGGTTCCGCGCCAGGTGGAGCGGTTCCGGGCGGGCGGGCGGGACCCTCGACCAAGGACCGGTTCTCCCTTGGGGAGTCTGGCCTGTGCCCTGCCTGGGAGGCTAAGAGCCTTGCTTCGCCTGCAAAGCCCCCACCCTGCCACAAGGCGGCAGACTTGGACCCAGCCGCTTCAACCCTCCAGTCTCTGCTGAACCACCCAAAAATGGAGTGTGACCGCTGCGACCTCAGTCCCCCAGAGCTCCAACCCCCACCTCTGTGAGGGAATCGGCGACCTCCTGTCCTTGGCGTCCGCAAAAGGCATTCACCTGCGGTGAACCTGGGCCTCGGGCGAACACGGTCAGGCCCCATGGTAGGAGCCCGGGGAGGCAATGGCAGCCTCTGCGGCCAGAACTCGGACTCTCCCCGGGGCTCTCTCGGGTCCCAGGCGCCTTCGCTCGCCCGGGGAGTGCCCACGCCGTCCCCTGACCCCCGCAGGACGCCTGCATCCCGCCATAAGCGGCCCACCTCGTCCATGGAGCTGGGACACATGGGGCCGGGGTGCCAGCAACTGGCCTACGTGGCTGCAAACCCGCAGACCCCTCCGTCCCGTCCCCACCACTGCGAAGATCCCCCTGTTCTTCCATCCGTAAAGGGGTCCCCCTTTACGGATGGAAGAACAGGGGGGAGGCCCCCAGGAGATGGCTTTTGTCCGAGCCGCGGCTGGGTGGTTTCGGGCCAAGAGGCGGGGCCGCGCAGGCGCAAGCAGGCCCCACCCCAAGAGCATCCCTCCGGGCAACGTGCCCCCCCCTTGAGATATCAGGCCAGGTCCACAGGGTCCCTGGGCTGGTGTCAGAGTTAACGGAGGCCCTCCCTGCCACCCAGAGGACCGCGCGTTTTCCCGTGGACCACACTTGCCAGCCCGTCTCCCACCCCGCAAGAGGCAGAGTGCCAGGGAAGAGCTAGGGACCTGGGGCCGGGAAGAGGGGCCGGCCAGGGTTCCCGGCCAGGTGGGGCGGGCCCGGGAAGGCGGGACCCACGCCCAGGGACCGGGTCTCCCTGGGGGTCTCGGGCCTGAGACCTGCCTGGGGGGCTAAGAGTCTCTCTTGGCTCAAACGGCCCCACCCTGCCCCGAGGCGGAAAACTTGGACCGAGACGCTTCTACTCTCTAAAGTCTGGGCTGAACTTTGCGAGAAGGGACTGTGTGCGCTGCGACCTGGGTCCCACAGAGCTCGAACCCCCCCTGCCCGTGAAGGGATCCGCGGCCTGTGGTCCCTGGTGTCCGCAAAAGGCATTCACCTGCGGAGAACCTGGGCCCAGGTGAGCGGGACCAGGCCCCACGGCAGGAGCCTGGGGAGGCCACTGGAGCCCCGGGGGCCAGGGCTGGGCATTTTCCCGGGTGCTCTCTCGGGTCCCAGGCGCCCTCTCTCGCCCGGGGAGTGCCCACGCCGTCCCCTGAGCCCCGCAGGACGCCTGCATCCCGCCATAAGCGGCCCACCTCGTCCATGGAGCTGGAACACATGGGGCCGGGGTGCCAGCAACTGGCCTACGTGGCTGCAAACCCGCAGACCCCTCCGTCCCGTCCCCACCACTGCGAAGATCCCCCTGTTCTTCCATCCGTAAAGGGGTCCCCCTTTACGGATGGAAGAACAGGGGGGAGGCCCCCAGGAGATGGCTTTTGTCCGAGCCGCGGCTGGGTGGTTTCGGGCCAAGAGGCGGGGCCGCGCAGGCGCAAGCAGGCCCCACCCCAAGAGCATCCCTCCGGGCAACGTGCCCCCCCCTTGAGATATCAGGCCAGGTCCACAGGGTCCCTGGGCTGGTGTCAGAGTTAACGGAGGCCCTCCCTGCCACCCAGAGGACCGCGCGTTATCCCGTGGACCACACTTCCCAGCAGCTCTCCCACCCCCGCAGAGGCAGAGTGCCAGGGAAGAGCTAGGGACCTGGGGCCGGGAAGAGGGGCCGGCCACGGTTCCGCGCCAGGTGGAGCGGTTCCGGGCGGGCGGGCGGGACCCTCGACCAAGGACCGGTTCTCCCTTGGGGATTCTGGCCTGTGCCCCGCCTGGGAGGCTAAGAGCCTTGCTTCGCCTGCAAAGCCCCCACCCTGCCACAAGGCGGCAGACTTGGACCCAGCCGCTTCAACCCTCCAGTCTCTGCGGAACCACCCAAAAATGGAGTGTGACCGCTGCGACCTCAGTCCCCCAGAGCTCCAACCCCCACCTCTGTGAGGGAATCGGCGACCTCCTGTCCTTGGCGTCCGCAAAAGGCATTCACCTGCGGTGAACCTGGGCCTCGGGCGAACACGGTCAGGCCCCATGGTAGGAGCCCGGGGAGGCAATGGCAGCCTCTGCGGCCAGGCCTCGGACTCTCCCCGGGGCTCTCTCGGGTCCCAGGCGCCCTCTCTCGCCCGGGGAGTGCCCACGCCGTCCCCTGACCCCCGCAGGACGCCTGCATCCCGCCATAAGCGGCCCACCTCGTCCATGGAGCTGGGACACATGGGGCCGGGGTGCCAGCAACTGGCCTACGTGGCTGCAAACCCGCAGACCCCTCCGTCCCGTCCCCACCACTGCGAAGATCCCCCTGTTCTTCCATCCGTAAAGGGGTCCCCCTTTACGGATGGAAGAACAGGGGGGAGGCCCCCAGGAGATGGCTTTTGTCCGAGCCGCGGCTGGGTGTTTTCGGGCCAAGAGGCGGGGCCGCGCAGGCGCAAGCAGGCCCCACCCCAAGAGCATCCCTCCGGGCAACGTGCCCCCCCCTTGAGATATCAGGCCAGGTCCACAGGGTCCCTGGGCTGGTGTCAGAGTTAAGGGAGGCCCTCCCTGCCACCCAGAGGACCGCGCGTTTTCCCGTGGACCACACTTCCCAGCAGCTCTCCCACCCCCGCAGAGGCAGAGTGCCAGGAAAGAACTAGGGACCTGGTGCCTGGAAGAGGAGCCGGCCACGGTTCCGCGCCAGGTGGAGCGGTTCCGGGCGGGCGGGCGGGACCCTCGACCAAGGACCGGTTCTCCCTTGGGGAGTCTGGCCTGTGCCCTGCCTGGGAGGCTAAGAGCCTTGCTTCGCCTGCAAAGCCCCCACCCTGCCACAAGGCGGCAGACTTGGACCCAGCCGCTTCAACCCTCCAGTCTCTGCTGAACCACCCAAAAATGGAGTGTGACCGCTGCGACCTCAGTCCCCCAGAGCTCCAACCCCCACCTCTGTGAGGGAATCGGCGACCTCCTGTCCTTGGCGTCCGCAAAAGGCATTCACCTGCGGTGAACCTGGGCCTCGGGCGAACACGGTCAGGCCCCATGGTAGGAGCCCGGGGAGGCAATGGCAGCCTCTGCGGCCAGAACTCGGACTCTCCCCGGGGCTCTCTCGGGTCCCAGGCGCCTTCGCTCGCCCGGGGAGTGCCCACGCCGTCCCCTGACCCCCGCAGGACGCCTGCATCCCGCCATAAGCGGCCCACCTCGTCCATGGAGCTGGGACACATGGGGCCGGGGTGCCAGCAACTGGCCTACGTGGCTGCAAACCCGCAGACCCCTCCGTCCCGTCCCCACCACTGCGAAGATCCCCCTGTTCTTCCATCCGTAAAGGGGTCCCCCTTTACGGATGGAAGAACAGGGGGGAGGCCCCCAGGAGATGGCTTTTGTCCGAGCCGCGGCTGGGTGGTTTCGGGCCAAGAGGCGGGGCCGCGCAGGCGCAAGCAGGCCCCACCCCAAGAGCATCCCTCCGGGCAACGTGCCCCCCCCTTGAGATATCAGGCCAGGTCCACAGGGTCCCTGGGCTGGTGTCAGAGTTAACGGAGGCCCTCCCTGCCACCCAGAGGACCGCGCGTTTTCCCGTGGACCACACTTGCCAGCCCGTCTCCCACCCCGCCAGAGGCAGAGTGCCAGGGAAGAGCTAGGGACCTGGGGCCGGGAAGAGGGGCCGGCCACGGTTCCGGGCCAGGTGGGGCGGGCCCGGGCGGGCGGGACCCACGCCCAGGGACCGGGTCTCCCTGGGGGTCTCGGGCCTGAGACCTGCCTGGGGGGCTAAGAGTCTCTCTTGGCTCAAACGGCCCCACCCTGCCCCGAGGCGGAAAACTTGGACCGAGACGCTTCTACTCTCTAAAGTCTGGGCTGAACTTTGCGAGAAGGGACTGTGTCTGCTGCGACCTGGGTCCCACAGAGCTCGAACCCCCCCTGCCCGTGAAGGGATCCGCGGCCTGTGGTCCCTGGTGTCCGCAAAAGGCATTCACCTGCGGAGAACCTGGGCCCAGGTGAGCGGGACCAGGCCCCACGGCAGGAGCCTGGGGAGGCCACTGGAGCCCCGGGGGCCAGGGCTGGGCATTTTCCCGGGTGCTCTCACGGGTCCCAGGCGCCCTCTCTCGCCCGGGGAGTGCCCACGCCGTCCCCTGAGCCCCGCAGGACGCCTGCATCCCGCCATAAGCGGCCCACCTCGTCCATGGAGCTGGAACACATGGGGCCGGGGTGCCAGCAACTGGCCTACGTGGCTGCAAACCCGCAGACCCCTCCGTCCCGTCCCCACCACTGCGAAGATCCCCCTGTTCTTCCATCCGTAAAGGGGTCCCCCTTTACGGATGGAAGAACAGGGGGGAGGCCCCCAGGAGATGGCTTTTGTCCGAGCCGCGGCTGGGTGGTTTCGGGCCAAGAGGCGGGGCCGCGCAGGCGCAAGCAGGCCCCACCCCAAGAGCATCCCTCCGGGCAACGTGCCCCCCCCTTGAGATATCAGGCCAGGTCCACAGGGTCCCTGGGCTGGTGTCAGAGTTAAGGGAGGCCCTCCCTGCCACCCAGAGGACCGCGCGTTTTCCCGTGGACCACACTTCCCAGCAGCTCTCCCACCCCCGCAGAGGCAGAGTGCCAGGAAAGAACTAGGGACCTGGTGCCTGGAAGAGGAGCCGGCCACGGTTCCGCGCCAGGTGGAGCGGTTCCGGGCGGGTGGGCGGGACCCTCGACCAAGGACCGGTTCTCCCTTGGGGAGTCTGGCCTGTGCCCTGCCTGGGAGGCTAAGAGCCTTGCTTCGCCTGCAAAGCCCCCACCCTGCCACAAGGCGGCAGACTTGGACCCAGCCGCTTCAACCCTCCAGTCTCTGCTGAACCACCCAAAAATGGAGTGTGACCGCTGCGACCTCAGTCCCCCAGAGCTCCAACCCCCACCTCTGTGAGGGAATCGGCGACCTCCTGTCCTTGGCGTCCGCAAAAGGCATTCACCTGCGGTGAACCTGGGCCTCGGGCGAACACGGTCAGGCCCCATGGTAGGAGCCCGGGGAGGCAATGGCAGCCTCTGCGGCCAGAACTCGGACTCTCCCCGGGGCTCTCTCGGGTCCCAGGCGCCTTCGCTCGCCCGGGGAGTGCCCACGCCGTCCCCTGACCCCCGCAGGACGCCTGCATCCCGCCATAAGCGGCCCACCTCGTCCATGGAGCTGGGACACATGGGGCCGGGGTGCCAGCAACTGGCCTACGTGGCTGCAAACCCGCAGACCCCTCCGTCCCGTCCCCACCACTGCGAAGATCCCCCTGTTCTTCCATCCGTAAAGGGGTCCCCCTTTACGGATGGAAGAACAGGGGGGAGGCCCCCAGGAGATGGCTTTTGTCCGAGCCGCGGCTGGGTGGTTTCGGGCCAAGAGGCGGGGCCGCGCAGGCGCAAGCAGGCCCCACCCCAAGAGCATCCCTCCGGGCAACGTGCCCCCCCCTTGAGATATCAGGCCAGGTCCACAGGGTCCCTGGGCTGGTGTCAGAGTTAGGGAGGCCCTCCCTGCCACCCAGAGGACCGCGCGTTTTCCCGTGGACCACACTTCCCAGCAGCTCTCCCACCCCCGCAGAGGCAGAGTGCCAGGAAAGAACTAGGGACCTGGTGCCTGGAAGAGGAGCCGGCCACGGTTCCGCGCCAGGTGGAGCGGTTCCGGGCGGGCGGGCGGGACCCTCGACCAAGGACCGGTTCTCCCTTGGGGAGTCTGGCCTGTGCCCTGCCTGGGAGGCTAAGAGCCTTGCTTCGCCTGCAAAGCCCCCACCCTGCCACAAGGCGGCAGACTTGGACCCAGCCGCTTCAACCCTCCAGTCTCTGCTGAACCACCCAAAAATGGAGTGTGACCGCTGCGACCTCAGTCCCCCAGAGCTCCAACCCCCACCTCTGTGAGGGAATCGGCGACCTCCTGTCCTTGGCGTCCGCAAAAGGCATTCACCTGCGGTGAACCTGGGCCTCGGGCGAACACGGTCAGGCCCCATGGTAGGAGCCCGGGGAGGCAATGGCAGCCTCTGCGGCCAGAACTCGGACTCTCCCCGGGGCTCTCTCGGGTCCCAGGCGCCTTCGCTCGCCCGGGGAGTGCCCACGCCGTCCCCTGACCCCCGCAGGACGCCTGCATCCCGCCATAAGCGGCCCACCTCGTCCATGGAGCTGGGACACATGGGGCCGGGGTGCCAGCAACTGGCCTACGTGGCTGCAAACCCGCAGACCCCTCCGTCCCGTCCCCACCACTGCGAAGATCCCCCTGTTCTTCCATCCGTAAAGGGGTCCCCCTTTACGGATGGAAGAACAGGGGGGAGGCCCCCAGGAGATGGCTTTTGTCCGAGCCGCGGCTGGGTGGTTTCGGGCCAAGAGGCGGGGCCGCGCAGGCGCAAGCAGGCCCCACCCCAAGAGCATCCCTCCGGGCAACGTGCTCCCCCCTTGAGATATCAGGCCAGGTCCACAGGGTCCCTGGGCTGGTGTCAGAGTTAACGGAGGCCCTCCCTGCCACCCAGAGGACCGCGCGTTTTCCCGTGGACCACACTTGCCAGCCCGTCTCCCACCCCGCCAGAGGCAGAGTGCCAGGGAAGAGCTAGGGACCTGGGGCCGGGAAGAGGGGCCGGCCACGGTTCCGGGCCAGGTGGGGCGGGCCCGGGCGGGCGGGACCCACGCCCAGGGACCGGGTCTCCCTGGGGGTCTCGGGCCTGAGACCTGCCTGGGGGGCTAAGAGTCTCTGTTGGCTCAAACGGCCCCACCCTGCCCCGAGGCGGAAAACTTGGACCGAGACGCTTCTACTCTCTAAAGTCTGGGCTGAACTTTGCGAGAAGGGACTGTGTGCGCTGCGACCTGGGTCCCACAGAGCTCGAGCCCCCCCTGCCCGTGAAGGGATCCGCGGCCTGTGGTCCCTGGTGTCCGCAAAAGGCATTCACCTGCGGAGAACCTGGGCCCAGGTGAGCGGGACTAGGCCCCACGGCAGGAGCCTGGGGAGGCCACTGGAGCCCCGGGGGCCAGGGCTGGGCATTTTCCCGGGTGCTCTCTCGGGTCCCAGGCGCCCTCTCTCGCCCGGGGAGTGCCCACGCCGTCCCCTGAGCCCCGCAGGACGCCTGCATCTCGCCATAAGCGGCCCACCTCGTCCATGGAGCTGGAACACATGGGGCCGGGGTGCCAGCAACTGGCCTACGTGGCTGCAAACCCGCAGACCCCTCCGTCCCGTCCCCACCACTGCGAAGATCCCCCTGTTCTTCCATCCGTAAAGGGGTCCCCCTTTACGGATGGAAGAACAGGGGGGAGGTCCCCAGGAGATGGCTTTTGTCCGAGCCGCGGCTGGGTGTTTTCGGGCCAAGAGGCGGGGCCGCGCAGGCGCAAGCAGTCCCCTCCCCAAGAGCATCCCTCCGGGCAACGTGCCCCCCCCTTGAGATATCAGGCCAGGTCCACAGGGTCCCTGGGCTGGTGTCAGAGTTAACGGAGGCCCTCCCTGCCACCCAGAGGACCGCGCGTTATCCCGTGGACCACACTTCCCAGCAGCTCTCCCACCCCCGCAGAGGCAGAGTGCCAGGGAAGAGCTAGGGACCTGGGGCCGGGAAGAGGGGCCGGCCACGGTTCCGCGCCAGGTGGAGCGGTTCCGGGCGGGCGGGCGGGACCCTCGACCAAGGACCGGTTCTCCCTTGGGGAGTCTGGCCTGTGCCCCGCCTGGGAGGCTAAGAGCCTTGCTTCGCCTGCAAAGCCCCCACCCTGCCACAAGGCGGCAGACTTGGACCCAGCCGCTTCAACCCTCCAGTCTCTGCGGAACCACCCAAAAATGGAGTGTGACCGCTGCGACCTCAGTCCCCCAGAGCTCCAACCCCCACCTCTGTGAGGGAATCGGCGACCTCCTGTCCTTGGCGTCCGCAAAAGGCATTCACCTGCGGTGAACCTGGGCCTCGGGCGAACACGGTCAGGCCCCATGGTAGGAGCCCGGGGAGGCAAGGCAGCCTCTGCGGCCAGGCCTCGGACTCTCCCCGGGGCTCTCTCGGGTCCCAGGCGCCCTCTCTCGCCCGGGGAGTGCCCACGCCGTCCCCTGACCCCCGCAGGACGCCTGCATCCCGCCATAAGCGGCCCACCTCGTCCATGGAGCTGGGACACATGGGGCCGGGGTGCCAGCAACTGGCCTACGTGGCTGCAAACCCGCAGACCCCTCCGTCCCGTCCCCACCACTGCGAAGATCCCCCTGTTCTTCCATCCGTAAAGGGGTCCCCCTTTACGGATGGAAGAACAGGGGGGAGGCCCCCAGGAGATGGCTTTTGTCCGAGCCGCGGCTGGGTGGTTTCGGGCCAAGAGGCGGGGCCGCGCAGGCGCAAGCAGGCCCCACCCCAAGAGCATCCCTCCGGGCAACGTGCCCCCCCCTTGAGATATCAGGCCAGGTCCACAGGGTCCCTGGGCTGGTGTCAGAGTTAACGGAGGCCCTCCCTGCCACCCAGAGGACCGCGCGTTTTCCCGTGGACCACACTTGCCAGCCCGTCTCCCACCCCGCCAGAGGCAGAGTGCCAGGGAAGAGCTAGGGACCTGGGGCCGGGAAGAGGGGCCGGCCAGGGTTCCCGGCCAGGTGGGGCGGGACCGGGCAGGCGGGACCCACGCCCAGGGACCGGGTCTCCCTGGGGGTCTCGGGCCTGAGACCTGCCTGGGGGGCTAAGAGTCTCTCTTGGCTCAAACGGCCCCACCCTGCCCCGAGGCGGAAAACTTGGACCGAGACGCTTCTACTCTCTAAAGTCTGGGCTGAACTTTGCGAGAAGGGACTGTGTGCGCTGCGACCTGGGTCCCACAGAGCTCGAACCCCCCCTGCCCGTGAAGGGATCCGCGGCCTGTGGTCCCTGGTGTCCGCAAAAGGCATTCACCTGCGGAGAACCTGGGCCCAGGTGAGCGGGACCAGGCCCCACGGCAGGAGCCTGGGGAGGCCACTGGAGCCCCGGGGGCCAGGGCTGGGCATTTTCCCGGGTGCTCTCTCGGGTCCCAGGCGCCCTCTCTCGCCCGTGGAGTGCCCACGCCGTCCCCTGAGCCCCGCAGGACGCCTGCATCCCGCCATAAGCGGCCCACCTCGTCCATGGAGCTGGAACACATGGGGCCGGGGTGCCAGCAACTGGCCTACGTGGCTGCAAACCCGCAGACCCCTCCGTCCCGTCCCCACCACTGCGAAGATCCCCCTGTTCTTCCATCCGTAAAGGGGTCCCCCTTTACGGATGGAAGAACAGGGGGGAGGCCCCCAGGAGATGGCTTTTGTCCGAGCCGCGGCTGGGTGGTTTCGGGCCAAGAGGCGGGGCCGCGCAGGCGCAAGCAGTCCCCACCCCAAGAGCATCCCTCCGGGCAACGTGCCCCCCCCTTGAGATATCAGGCCAGGTCCACAGGGTCCCTGGGCTGGTGTCAGAGTTAACGGAGGCCCTCCCTGCCACCCAGAGGACCGCGCGTTTTCCCGTGGACCAAACTTCCCAGCAGCTCTCCCACCCCCGCAGAGGCAGAGTGCCAGGAAAGAACTAGGGACCTGGTGCCTGGAAGAGGGGCCGGCCACGGTTCCGCGCCAGGTGGAGCGGTTCCGGGCGGGCGGGCGGGACCCTCGACCAAGGACCGGTTCTCCCTTGGGGAGTCTGGCCTGTGCCCCGCCTGGGAGGCTAAGAGCCTTGCTTCGCCTGCAAAGCCCCCACCCTGCCACAAGGCGGCAGACTTGGACCCAGCCGCTTCAACCCTCCAGTCTCTGCGGAACCACCCAAAAATGGAGTGTGACCGCTGCGACCTCAGTCCCCCAGAGCTCCAACCCCCACCTCTGTGAGGGAATCGGCGACCTCCTGTCCTTGGCGTCCGCAAAAGGCATTCACCTGCGGTGAACCTGGGCCTCGGGCGAACACGGTCAGGCCCCATGGTAGGAGACCGGGGAGGCAATGGCAGCCTCTGCGGCCAGGCCTCGGACTCTCCCCGGGGCTCTCTCGGGTCCCAGGCGCCCTCTCTCGCCCGGGGAGTGCCCACGCCGTCCCCTGACCCCCGCAGGACGCCTGCATCCCGCCATAAGCGGCCCACCTCGTCCATGGAGCTGGGACACATGGGGCCGGGGTGCCAGCAACTGGCCTACGTGGATGCAAACCCGCAGACCCCTCCGTCCCGTCCCCACCACTGCGAAGATCCCCCTGTTCTTCCATCCGTAAAGGGGTCCCCCTTTACGGATGGAAGAACAGGGGGGAGGCCCCCAGGAGATGGCTTTTGTCCGAGCCGCAGCTAGGTGGTTTCGGGCCAAGAGGCGGGGCCGCGCAGGCGCAAGCAGGCCCCACCCCAAGAGCATCCCTCCTGGCAACGTGCCCCCCCCTTGAGATATCAGGCCAGGTCCACAGGGTCCCTGGGCTGGTGTCAGAGTTAACGGAGGCCCTCCCTGCCACCCAGAGGACCGCGCGTTTTCCCGTGGACGACACTTGCCAGCCCGTCTCCCACCCCGCCAGAGGCAGAGTGCCAGGGAAGAGCTAGGGACCTGGGGCCGGGAAGAGGGGCCGGCCAGGGTTCCGGGCCAGGTGGGGCGGGCCCGGGCGGGCGGGACCCACGCCCAGGGACCGGGTCTCCCTGGGGGTCTCGGGCCTGAGACCTGCCTGGGGGGCTAAGAGTCTCTCTTGGCTCAAACGGCCCCACCATGCCCCGAGGCGGAAAACTTGGACCGAGACGCTTCTACTCTCTAAAGTCTGGGCTGAACTTTGCGAGAAGGGACTGTGTGCGCTGCGACCTGGGTCCCACAGAGCTCGAACCCCCCCTGCCCGTGAAGGGATCCGCGGCCTGTGGTCCCTGGTGTCCGCAAAAGGCATTCACCTGCGGAGAAACTGGGCCCAGGTGAGCGGGACCAGGCCCCACGGCAGGAGCCTGGGGAGGCCACTGGAGCCCCGGGGGCCAGGGCTGGGCATTTTCCCGGGTGCTCTCTCGGGTCCCAGGCGCCCTCTCTCGCCCGGGGAGTGCCCACGCCGTCCCCTGACCCCAGCAAGACGCCTGCAACGGGCCATAAGCGGCCCACCTCGTCCATGGAGCTGGAACACATGGGGCCGGGGTGCGAGCAACTGGCCTACGTGGCTGCAAACCCGCAGACCCCTCCGTCCCGTCCCCACCACTGCGAAGATCCCCCTGTTCTTCCATCCGTAAAGGGGTCCCCCTTTACGGATGGAAGAACAGGGGGGAGGCCCCCAGGAGATGGCTTTTGTCCGAGCCGCGGCTGGGTGGTTTCGGGCCAAGAGGCGGGGCCGCGCAGGCGCAAGCAGGCCCCACCCCAAGAGCATCCCTCCGGGCAACGTGCCCCCCCCTTGAGATATCAGGCCAGGTCCACAGGGTCCCTGGGCTGGTGTCAGAGTTAACGGAGGCCCTCCCTGCCACCCAGAGGACCGCGCGTTTTCCCGTGGACCACACTTCCCAGCAGCTCTCCCACCCCCGCAGAGGCAGAGTGCCAGGGAAGAGCTAGGGACCTGGGGCCGGGAAGAGGGGCCGGCCACGGTTCCGCGCCAGGTGGAGCGGTTCCGGGCGGGCGGGCGGGACCCTCGACCAAGGACCGGTTCTCCCTTGGGGATTCTGGCCTGTGCCCCGCCTGGGAGGCTAAGAGCCTTGCTTCGCCTGCAAAGCCCCCACCCTGCCACAAGGCGGCAGACTTGGACCCAGCCGCTTCAACCCTCCAGTCTCTGCGGAACCACCCAAAAATGGAGTGTGACCGCTGCGACCTCAGTCCCCCAGAGCTCCAACCCCCACCTCTGTGAGGGAATCGGCGACCTCCTGTCCTTGGCGTCCGCAAAAGGCATTCACCTGCGGTGAACCTGGGCCTCGGGCGAACACGGTCAGGCCCCATGGTAGGAGCCCGGGGAGGCAATGGCAGCCTCTGCGGCCAGGCCTCGGACTCTCCCCGGGGCTCTCTCGGGTCCCAGGCGCCCTCTCTCGCCCGGGGAGTGCCCACGCCGTCCCCTGACCCCCGCAGGACGCCTGCATCCCGCCATAAGCGGCCCACCTCGTCCATGGAGCTGGGACACATGGGGCCGGGGTGCCAGCAACTGGCCTACGTGGCTGCAAACCCGCAGACCCCTCCGTCCCGTCCCCACCACTGCGAAGATCCCCCTGTTCTTCCATCCGTAAAGGGGTCCCCCTTTACGGATGGAAGAACAGGGGGGAGGCCCCCAGGAGATGGCTTTTGTCCGAGCCGCGGCTGGGTGGTTTCGGGCCAAGAGGCGGGGCCGCGCAGGCGCAAGCAGGCCCCACCCCAAGAGCATCCCTCCGGGCAACGTGCCCCCCCCTTGAGATATCAGGCCAGGTCCACAGGGTCCCTGGGCTGGTGTCAGAGTTAAGGGAGGCCCTCCCTGCCACCCAGAGGACCGCGCGTTTTCCCGTGGACCACACTTCCCAGCAGCTCTCCCACCCCCGCAGAGGCAGAGTGCCAGGAAAGAACTAGGGACCTGGTGCCTGGAAGAGGAGCCGGCCACGGTTCCGTGCCAGGTGGAGCGGTTCCGGGCGGGCGGGCGGGACCCTCGACCAAGGACCGGTTCTCCCTTGGGGAGTCTGGCCTGTGCCCTGCCTGGGAGGCTAAGAGCCTTGCTTCGCCTGCAAAGCCCCCACCCTGCCACAAGGCGGCAGACTTGGACCCAGCCGCTTCAACCCTCCAGTCTCTGCTGAACCACCCAAAAATGGAGTGTGACCGCTGCGACCTCAGTCCCCCAGAGCTCCAACCCCCACCTCTGTGAGGGAATCGGCGACCTCCTGTCCTTGGCGTCCGCAAAAGGCATTCACCTGCGGTGAACCTGGGCCTCGGGCGAACACGGTCAGGCCCCATGGTAGGAGCCCGGGGAGGCAATGGCAGCCTCTGCGGCCAGAACTCGGACTCTCCCCGGGGCTCTCTCGGGTCCCAGGCGCCTTCGCTCGCCCGGGGAGTGCCCACGCCGTCCCCTGACCCCCGCAGGACGCCTGCATCCCGCCATAAGCGGCCCACCTCGTCCATGGAGCTGGGACACATGGGGCCGGGGTGCCAGCAACTGGCCTACGTGGCTGCAAACCCGCAGACCCCTCCGTCCCGTCCCCACCACTGCGAAGATCCCCCTGTTCTTCCATCCGTAAAGGGGTCCCCCTTTACGGATGGAAGAACAGGGGGGAGGCCCCCAGGAGATGGCTTTTGTCCGAGCCGCGGCTGGGTGGTTTCGGGCCAAGAGGCGGGGCCGCGCAGGCGCAAGCAGGCCCCACCCCAAGAGCATCCCTCCGGGCAACGTGCCCCCCCCTTGAGATATCAGGCCAGGTCCACAGGGTCCCTGGGCTGGTGTCAGAGTTAACGGAGGCCCTCCCTGCCACCCAGAGGACCGCGCGTTTTCCCGTGGACCACACTTGCCAGCCCGTCTCCCACCCCGCCAGAGGCAGAGTGCCAGGGAAGAGCTAGGGACCTGGGGCCGGGAAGAGGGGCCGGCCACGGTTCCGGGCCAGGTGGGGCGGGCCCGGGCGGGCGGGACCCACGCCCAGGGACCGGGTCTCCCTGGGGGTCTCGGGCCTGAGACTTGTCTGGGGGGCTAAGAGTCTCTCTTGGCTCAAACGGCCCCACCCTGCCCCGAGGCGGAAAACTTGGACCGAGACGCTTCTACTCTCTAAAGTCTGGGCTGAACTTTGCGAGAAGGGACTGTGTGCGCTGCGACCTGGGTCCCACAGAGCTCGAACCCCCCCTGCCCGTGAAGGGATCCGCGGCCTGTGGTCCCTGGTGTCCGCAAAAGGCATTCACCTGCGGAGAACCTGGGCCCAGGTGAGCGGGACCAGGCCCCACGGCAGGAGCCTGGGGAGGCCACTGGAGCCCCGGGGGCCAGGGCTGGGCATTTTCCCGGGTGCTCTCTCGGGTCCCAGGCGCCCTCTCTCGCCCGGGGAGTGCCCACGCCGTCCCCTGACCCCCGCAGGACGCCTGCATCCCGCCATAAGCGGCCCACCTCGTCCATGGAGCTGGAACACATGGGGCCGGGGTGCCAGCAACTGGCCTACGTGGCTGCAAACCCGCAGACCCCTCCGTCCCGTCCCCACCACTGCGAAGATCCCCCTGTTCTTCCATCCGTAAAGGGGTCCCCCTTTACGGATGGAAGAACAGGGGGGAGGCCCCCAGGAGATGGCTTTTGTCCGAGCCGCGGCTGGGTGTTTTCGGGCCAAGAGGCGGGGCCGCGCAGGCGCAAGCAGGCCCCACCCCAAGAGCATCCCTCCGGGCAACGTGCCCCCCCCTTGAGATATCAGGCCAGGTCCACAGGGTCCCTGGGCTGGTGTCAGAGTTAAGGGAGGCCCTCCCTGCCACCCAGAGGACCGCGCGTTTTCCCGTGGACCACACTTCCCAGCAGCTCTCCCACCCCCGCAGAGGCAGAGTGCCAGGAAAGAACTAGGGACCTGGTGCCTGGAAGAGGAGCCGGCCACCGATCCGCGCCAGGTGGAGCGGTTCCGGGCGGGCGGGCGGGACCCTCGACCAAGGACCGGTTCTCCCTTGGGGAGTCTGGCCTGTGCCCTGCCTGGGAGGCTAAGAGCCTTGCTTCGCCTGCAAAGCCCCCACCCTGCCACAAGGCGGCAGACTTGGACCCAGCCGCTTCAACCCTCCAGTCTCTGCTGAACCACCCAAAAATGGAGTGTGACCGCTGCGACCTCAGTCCCCCAGAGCTCCAACCCCCACCTCTGTGAGGGAATCGGCGACCTCCTGTCCTTGGCGTCCGCAAAAGGCATTCACCTGCGGTGAACCTGGGCCTCGGGCGAACACGGTCAGACCCCATGGTAGGAGCCCGGGGAGGCAATGGCAGCCTCTGCGGCCAGAACTCGGACTCTCCCCGGGGCTCTCTCGGGTCCCAGGCGCCTTCGCTCGCCCGGGGAGTGCCCACGCCGTCCCCTGACCCCCGCAGGACGCCTGCATCCCGCCATAAGCGGCCCACCTCGTCCATGGAGCTGGGACACATGGGGCCGGGGTGCCAGCAACTGGCCTACGTGGCTGCAAACCCGCAGACCCCTCCGTCCCGTCCCCACCACTGCGAAGATCCCCCTGTTCTTCCATCCGTAAAGGGGTCCCCCTTTACGGATGGAAGAACAGGGGGGAGGCCCCCAGGAGATGGCTTTTGTCCGAGCCGCGGCTGGGTGGTTTCGGGCCAAGAGGCGGGGCCGCGCAGGCGCAAGCAGGCCCCACCCCAAGAGCATCCCTCCGGGCAACGTTCCCCCCCCTTGAGATATCAGGCCAGGTCCACAGGGTCCCTGGGCTGGTGTCAGAGTTAACGGAGGCCCTCCCTGCCACCCAGAGGACCGCGCGTTTTCCCGTGGACCACACTTGCCAGCCCGTCTCCCACCCCGCCAGAGGCAGAGTGCCAGGGAAGAGCTAGGGACCTGGGGCCGGGAAGAGGGGCCGGCCACGGTTCCGGGCCAGGTGGGGCGGGCCCGGGCGGGCGGGACCCACGCCCAGGGACCGGGTCTCCCTGCGGGTCTCGGGCCTGAGACCTGCCTGGGGGGCTAAGAGTCTCTCTTGGCTCAAACGGCCCCACCCTGCCCCGAGGCGGAAAACTTGGACCGAGACGCTTCTACTCTCTAAAGTCTGGGCTGAACTTTGCGAGAAGGGACTGTGTCTGCTGCGACCTGGGTCCCACAGAGCTCGAACCCCCATGCCCGTGAAGGGATCCGCGGCCTGTGGTCCCTGGTGTCTGCAAAAGGCATTCACCTGCGGAGAACCTGGGCCCAATGAGCGGGACCAGGCCCCACGGCAGGAGCCTGGGGAGGCCACTGGAGCCCCGGGGGCCAGGGCTGGGCATTTTCCCGGGTGCTCTCTCGGGTCCCAGGCGCCCTCTCTCGCCCGGGGAGTGCCCACGCCGTCCCCTGACCCCTGCAGGACGCCTGAATCCCGCCATAAGCGGCCCACCTCGTCCATGGAGCTGGAACACATGGGGCCGGGGTGCCAGCAACAGGCCTACGTGGCTGCAAAACCGCAGACCCCTCCGTCCCGTCCCCACCACTGCGAAGATCCCCCTGTTCTTCCATCCGTAAAGGGGTCCCCCTTTACGGATGGAAGAACATGGGGGAGGCCCCCAGGAGATGGCTTTTGTCCGAGCCCCGGCTGGGTGGTTTCGGGCCAAGAGGCGGGGCCGCGCAGGCGCAAGCAGGCCCCACCCCAAGAGCATCCCTCCGGGCAACGTGCCCCCCCCTTGAGATATCAGGCCAGGTCCACAGGGTCCCTGGGCTGGTGTCAGAGTTAACGGAGGCCCTCCCTGCCACCCAGAGGACCGCGCGTTTTCCCGTGGACCACACTTCCCAGCAGCTCTCCCACCCCCGCAGAGGCAGAGTGCCAGGGAAGAGCTAGGGACCTGGGGCCGGGAAGAGGGACCGGCCACGGTTCCGCGCCAGGTGGAGCGGTTCCGGGCGGGCGGGCGGGACCCTCGACCAAGGACCGGTTCTCCCTTGGGGATTCTGGCCTGTGCCCCGCCTGGGAGGCTAAGAGCCTTGCTTCGCCTGCAAAGCCCCCACCCTGCCACAAGGCGGCAGACTTGGACCCAGCCGCTTCAACCCTCCAGTCTCTGCGGAACCACCCAAAAATGGAGTGTGACCGCTGCGACCTCAGTCCCCCAGAGCTCCAACCCCCACCTCTGTGAGGGAATCGGCGACCTCCTGTCCTTGGCGTCCGCAAAAGGCATTCACCTGCGGTGAACCTGGGCCTCGGGCGAACACGGTCAGGCCCCATGGTAGGAGCCCGGGGAGGCAATGGCAGCCTCTGCGGCCAGGCCTCGGACTCTCCCCGGGGCTCTCTCGGGTCCCAGGCGCCCTCTCTCGCCCGGGGAGTGCCCACGCCGTCCCCTGACCCCCGCAGGACGCCTGCATCCCGCCATAAGCGGCCCACCTCGTCCATGGAGCTGGGACACATGGGGCCGGGGTGCCAGCAACTGGCCTACGTGGCTGCAAACCCGCAGACCGCTCCGTCCCGTCCCCACCACTGCGAAGATCCCCCTGTTCTTCCATCCGTAAAGGGGTCCCCCTTTACAGATGGAAGAACAGGGGGGAGGCCCCAAGGGGATGGCTTTTGTCCGAGCCGCGGCTGGGTGGTTTCGGGCCAAGAGGCGGGGCCGCGCAGGCGCAAGCAGGCCCCACCCCAAGAGCATCCCTCCGGGCAACGTGCCCCCCCCTTGAGATATCAGGCCAGGTCCACAGGGTCCCTGGGCTGGTGTCAGAGTTAAGGGAGGCCCTCCCTGCCACCCAGAGGACCGCGCGTTTTCCCGTGGACCACACTTGCCAGCCCGTCTCCCACCCCGCCAGAGGCAGAGTGCCAGGGAAGAGCTAGGGACCTGGGGCCGGGAAGAGGGGCCGGCCACGGTTCCGGGCCAGGTGGGGCGGGCCCGGGTGGGCGGGACCCACGCCCAGGGACCGGGTCTCCCTGGGGGTCTCGGGCCTGAGACCTGCCTGGGGGGCTAAGAGTCTCTGTTGCCTCAAACGGCCCCACCCTGCCCCGAGGCGGAAAACTTGGACCGAGACGCTTCTACTCTCTAAAGTCTGGGCTGAACTTTGCGAGAAGGGACTGTGTGCGCTGCGACCTGGGTCCCACAGAGCTCGAGCCCCCCCTGCCCGTGAAGGGATCCGCGGCCTGTGGTCCCTGGTGTCCGCAAAAGGCATTCACCTGCGGAGAACCTGGGCCCAGGTGAGCGGGACCAGGCCCCACGGCAGGAGCCTGGGGAGGCCACTGGAGCCCCGGGGGCCAGGGCTGGGCATTTTCCCGGGTGCTCTCTCGGGTCCCAGGCGCCCTCTCTCGCCCGTGGAGTGCCCACGCCGTCCCCTGAGCCCCGCAGGACGCCTGCATCCCGCCATAAGCGGCCCACCTCGTCCATGGAGCTGGAACACATGGGGCCGGGGTGCCAGCAACTGGCCTACGTGGCTGCAAACCCGCAGACCCCTCCGTCCCGTCCCCACCACTGCGAAGATCCCCCTGTTCTTCCATCCGTAAAGGGGTCCCCCTTTACGGATGGAAGAACAGGGGGGAGGCCCCCAGGAGATGGCTTTTGTCCGAGCCGCGGCTGGGTGGTTTCGGGCCAAGAGGCGGGGCCGCGCAGGCGCAAGCAGTCCCCACCCCAAGAGCATCCCTCCGGGCAACGTGCCCCCCCCTTGAGATATCAGGCCAGGTCCACAGGGTCCCTGGGCTGGTGTCAGAGTTAACGGAGGCCCTCCCTGCCACCCAGAGGACCGCGCGTTATCCCGTGGACCACACTTCCCAGCAGCTCTCCCACCCCCGCAGAGGCAGAGTGCCAGGGAAGAGCTAGGGACCTGGGGCCGGGAAGAGGGGCCGGCCACGGTTCCGCGCCAGGTGGAGCGGTTCCGGGCGGGCGGGCGGGACCCTCGACCAAGGACCGGTTCTCCCTTGGGGAGTCTGGCCTGTTCCCCGCCTGGGAGGCTAAGAGCCTTGCTTCGCCTGCAAAGCCCCCACCCTGCCACAAGGCGGCAGACTTGGACCCAGCCGCTTCAACCCTCCAGTCTCTGCGGAACCACCCAAAAATGGAGTGTGACCGCTGCGACCTCAGTCCCCCAGAGCTCCAACCCCCACCTCTGTGAGGGAATCGGCGACCTCCTGTCCTTGGCGTCCGCAAAAGGCATTCACCTGCGGTGAACCTGGGCCTCGGGCGAACACGGTCAGGCCCCATGGTAGGAGCCCGGGGAGGCAATGGCAGCCTCTGCGGCCAGAACTCGGACTCTCCCCGGGGCTCTCTCGGGTCCCAGGCGCCTTCGCTCGCCCGGGGAGTGCCCACGCCGTCCCCTGACCCCCGCAGGACGCCTGCATCCCGCCATAAGCGGCCCACCTCGTCCATGGAGCTGGGACACATGGGGCCGGGGTGCCAGCAACTGGCCTACGTGGCTGCAAACCCGCAGACCCCTCCGTCCCGTCCCCACCACTGCGAAGATCCCCCTGTTCTTCCATCCGTAAAGGGGTCCCCCTTTACGGATGGAAGAACAGGGGGGAGGCCCCCAGGAGATGGCTTTTGTCCGAGCCGCGGCTGGGTGGTTTCGGGCCAAGAGGCGGGGCCGCGCAGGCGCAAGCAGGCCCCACCCCAAGAGCATCCCTCCGGGCAACGTGCCCCCCCCTTGAGATATCAGGCCAGGTCCACAGGGTCCCTGGGCTGGTGTCAGAGTTAACGGAGGCCCTCCCTGCCACCCAGAGGACCGCGCGTTTTCCCGTGGACCACACTTGCCAGCCCGTCTCCCACCCGCCAGAGGCAGAGTGCCAGGGAAGAGCTAGGGACCTGGGGCCGGGAAGAGGGGCCGGCCACGGTTCCGGGCCAGGTGGGGCGGGCCCGGGCGGGCGGGACCCACGCCCAGGGACCGGGTCTCCCTGGGGGTCTCGGGCCTGAGACCTGCCTGGGGGGCTAAGAGTCTCTCTTGGCTCAAACGGCCCCACCCTGCCCCGAGGCGGAAAACTTGGACCGAGACGCTTCTACTCTCTAAAGTCTGGGCTGAACTTTGCGAGAAGGGACTGTGTCTGCTGCGACCTGGGTCCCACAGAGCTCGAACCCCCATGCCCGTGAAGGGATCCGCGGCCTGTGGTCCCTGGTGTCTGCAAAAGGCATTCACCTGCGGAGAACCTGGGCCCAATGAGCGGGACCAGGCCCCACGGCAGGAGCCTGGGGAGGCCACTGGAGCCCCCGGGGCCAGGGCTGGGCATTTTCCCGGGTGCTCTCTCGGGTCCCAGGCGCCCTCTCTCGCCCGGGGAGTGCCCACGCCGTCCCCTGACCCCTGCAGGACGCCTGAATCCCGCCATAAGCGGCCCACCTCGTCCATGGAGCTGGAACACATGGGGCCGGGGTGCCAGCAACAGGCCTACGTGGCTGCAAAACCGCAGACCCCTCCGTCCCGTCCCCACCACTGCGAAGATCCCCCTGTTCTTCCATCCGTAAAGGGGTCCCCCTTTACGGATGGAAGAACAGGGGGGAGGCCCCCAGGAGATGGCTTTTGTCCGAGCCCCGGCTGGGTGGTTTCGGGCCAAGAGGCGGGGCCGCGCAGGCGCAAGCAGGCCCCACCCCAAGAGCATCCCTCCGGGCAACGTGCCCCCCCCTTGAGATATCAGGCCAGGTCCACAGGGTCCCTGGGCTGGTGTCAGAGTTAACGGAGGCCCTCCCTGCCACCCAGAGGACCGCGCGTTTTCCCGTGGACCACACTTCCCAGCAGCTCTCCCACCCCCGCAGAGGCAGAGTGCCAGGGAAGAGCTAGGGACCTGGGGCCGGGAAGAGGGGCCGGCCACGGTTCCGCGCCAGGTGGAGTGGTTCCTGGCGGGCGGGCGGGACCCTCGACCAAGGACCGGTTCTCCCTTGGGGATTCTGGCCTGTGCCCCGCCTGGGAGGCTAAGAGCCTTGCTTCGCCTGCAAAGCCCCCACCCTGCCACAAGGCGGCAGACTTGGACCCAGCCGCTTCAACCCTCCAGTCTCTGCGGAACCACCCAAAAATGGAGTGTGACCGCTGCGACCTCAGTCCCCCAGAGCTCCAACCCCCACCTCTGTGAGGGAATCGGCGACCTCCTGTCCTTGGCGTCCGCAAAAGGCATTCACCTGCGGTGAACCTGGGCCTCGGGCGAACACGGTCAGGCCCCATGGTAGGAGCCCGGGGAGGCAATGGCAGCCTCTGCGGCCAGGCCTCGGACTCTCCCCGGGGCTCTCTCGGGTCCCAGGCGCCCTCTCTCGCCCGGGGAGTGCCCACGCCGTCCCCTGACCCCCGCAGGACGCCTGCATCCCGCCATAAGCGGCCCACCTCGTCCATGGAGCTGGGACACATGGGGCCGGGGTGCCAGCAACTGGCCTACGTGGCTGCAAACCCGCAGACCCCTCCGTCCCGTCCCCACCACTGCGAAGATCCCCCTGTTCTTCCATCCGTAAAGGGGTCCCCCTTTACAGATGGAAGAACAGGGGGGAGGCCCCCAGGGGATGGCTTTTGTCCGAGCCGCGGCTGGGTGGTTTCGGGCCAAGAGGCGGGGCCGCGCAGGCGCAAGCAGGCCCCACCCCAAGAGCATCCCTCCGGGCAACGTGCCCCCCCCTTGAGATATCAGGCCAGGTCCACAGGGTCCCTGGGCTGGTGTCAGAGTTAACGGAGGCCCTCCCTGCCACCCAGAGGACCGCGCGTTTTCCCGTGGACCACACTTGCCAGCCCGTCTCCCACCCCGCCAGAGGCAGAGTGCCAGGGAAGAGCTAGGGACCTGGGGCCGGGAAGAGGGGCCGGCCACGGTTCCGGGCCAGGTGGGGCGGGCCCGGGTGGGCGGGACCCACGCCCAGGGACCGGGTCTCCCTGGGGGTCTCGGGCCTGAGACCTGCCTGGGGGGCTAAGAGTCTCTGTTGCCTCAAACGGCCCCACCCTGCCCCGAGGCGGAAAACTTGGACCGAGACGCTTCTACTCTCTAAAGTCTGGGCTGAACTTTGCGAGAAGGGACTGTGTGCGCTGCGACCTGGGTCCCACAGAGCTCGAGCCCCCCCTGCCCGTGAAGGGATCCGCGGCCTGTGGTCCCTGGTGTCCGCAAAAGGCATTCACCTGCGGAGAACCTGGGCCCAGGTGAGCGGGACCAGGCCCCACGGCAGGAGCCTGGGGAGGCCACTGGAGCCCCGGGGGCCAGGGCTGGGCATTTTCCCGGGTGCTCTCTCGGGTCCCAGGCGCCCTCTCTCGCCCGTGGAGTGCCCACGCCGTCCCCTGAGCCCCGCAGGACGCCTGCATCCCGCCATAAGCGGCCCACCTCGTCCATGGAGCTGGAACACATGGGGCCGGGGTGCCAGCAACTGGCCTACGTGGCTGCAAACCCGCAGACCCCTCCGTCCCGTCCCCACCACTGCGAAGATCCCCCTGTTCTTCCATCCGTAAAGGGGTCCCCCTTTACGGATGGAAGAACAGGGGGGAGGCCCCCAGGAGATGGCTTTTGTCCGAGCCGCGGCTGGGTGGTTTCGGGCCAAGAGGCGGGGCCGCGCAGGCGCAAGCAGTCCCCACCCCAAGAGCATCCCTCCGGGCAACGTGCCCCCCCCTTGAGATATCAGGCCAGGTCCACAGGGTCCCTGGGCTGGTGTCAGAGTTAACGGAGGCCCTCCCTGCCACCCAGAGGACCGCGCGTTATCCCGTGGACCACACTTCCCAGCAGCTCTCCCACCCCCGCAGAGGCAGAGTGCCAGGGAAGAGCTAGGGACCGGGGGCCGGGAAGAGGGGCCGGCCACGGTTCCGCGCCAGGTGGAGCGGTTCCGGGCGGGCGGGCGGGACCCTCGACCAAGGACCGGTTCTCCCTTGGGGAGTCTGGCCTGTGCCCCGCCTGGGAGGCTAAGAGCCTTGCTTCGCCTGCAAAGCCCCCACCCTGCCACAAGGCGGCAGACTTGGACCCAGCCGCTTCAACCCTCCAGTCTCTGCGGAACCACCCAAAAATGGAGTGTGACCGCTGCGACCTCAGTCCCCCAGAGCTCCAACCCCCACCTCTGTGAGGGAATCGGCGACCTCCTGTCCTTGGCGTCCGCAAAAGGCATTCACCTGCGGTGAACCTGGGCCTCGGGCGAACACGGTCAGGCCCCATGGTAGGAGCCCGGGGAGGCAAGGCAGCCTCTGCGGCCAGGCCTCGGACTCTCCCCGGGGCTCTCTCGGGTCCCAGGCGCCCTCTCTCGCCCGGGGAGTGCCCACGCCGTCCCCTGACCCCCGCAGGACGCCTGCATCCCGCCATAAGCGGCCCACCTCGTCCATGGAGCTGGGACACATGGGGCCGGGGTGCCAGCAACTGGCCTACGTGGCTGCAAACCCGCAGACCCCTCCGTCCCGTCCCCACCACTGCGAAGATCCCCCTGTTCTTCCATCCGTAAAGGGGTCCCCCTTTACGGATGGAAGAACAGGGGGGAGGCCCCCAGGAGATGGCTTTTGTCCGAGCCGCGGCTGGGTGGTTTCGGGCCAAGAGGCGGGGCCGCGCAGGCGCAAGCAGGCCCCACCCCAAGAGCATCCCTCCGGGCAACGTGCCCCCCCCTTGAGATATCAGGCCAGGTCCACAGGGTCCCTGGGCTGGTGTCAGAGTTAACGGAGGCCCTCCCTGCCACCCAGAGGACCGCGCGTTTTCCCGTGGACCACACTTCCCAGCAGCTCTCCCACCCCCGCAGAGGCAGAGTGCCAGGGAAGAGCTAGGGACCTGGGGCCGGGAAGAGGGGCCGGCCACGGTTCCGCGCCAGGTGGAGCGGTTCCGGGCGGGCGGGCGGGACCCTCGACCAAGGACCGGTTCTCCCTTGGGGATTCTGGCCTGTGCCCCGCCTGGGAGGCTAAGAGCCTTGCTTCGCCTGCAAAGCCCCCACCCTGCCACAAGGCGGCAGACTTGGACCCAGCCGCTTCAACCCTCCAGTCTCTGCGGAACCACCCAAAAATGGAGTGTGACCGCTGCGACCTCAGTCCCCCAGAGCTCCAACCCCCACCTCTGTGAGGGAATCGGCGACCTCCTGTCCTTGGCGTCCGCAAAAGGCATTCACCTGCGGTGAACCTGGGCCTCGGGCGAACACGGTCAGGCCCCATGGTAGGAGCCCGGGGAGGCAATGGCAGCCTCTGCGGCCAGGCCTCGGACTCTCCCCGGGGCTCTCTCGGGTCCCAGGCGCCCTCTCTCGCCCAGGGAGTGCCCACGCCGTCCCCTGACCCCCGCAGGACGCCTGCATCCCGCCATAAGCGGCCCACCTCGTCCATGGAGCTGGGACACATGGGGCCGGGGTGCCAGCAACTGGCCTACGTGGCTGCAAACCCGCAGACCCCTCCGTCCCGTCCCCACCACTGCGAAGATCCCCCTGTTCTTCCATCCGTAAAGGGGTCCCCCTTTACGGATGGAAGAACAGGGGGGAGGCCCCCAGGAGATGGCTTTTGTCCGAGCCGCGGCTGGGTGGTTTCGGGCCAAGAGGCGGGGCCGCGCAGGCGCAAGCAGGCCCCACCCCAAGAGCATCCCTCCGGGCAACGTGCCCCCCCCTTGAGATATCAGGCCAGGTCCACAGGGTCCCTGGGCTGGTGTCAGAGTTAACGGAGGCCCTCCCTGCCACCCAGAGGACCGCGCGTTTTCCCGTGGACCACACTTGCCAGCCCGTCTCCCACCCCGCCAGAGGCAGAGTGCCAGGGAAGAGCTAGGGACCTGGGGCCGGGAAGAGGGGCCGGCCAGGGTTCCGGGCCAGGTGGGGCGGGCCCGGGCGGGCGGGACCCACGCCCAGGGACCGGGTCTCCCTGGGGGTCTCGGGCCTGAGACCTGCCTGGGGGGCTAAGAGTCTCTCTTGGCTCAAACGGCCCCACCCTGCCCCGAGGCGGAAAACTTGGACCGAGACGCTTCTACTCTCTAAAGTCTGGGCTGAACTTTGCGAGAAGGGACTGTGTGCGCTGCGACCTGGGTCCCAGAGAGCTCGAACCCCCCGTGCCCGTGAAGGGATCCGCGGCCTGTGGTCCCTGGTGTCCGCAAAAGGCATTCACCTGCGGAGAACCTGGGCCCAGGTGAGCGGGACCAGGCCCCACGGCAGGAGCCTGGGGAGGCCACTGGAGCCCCGGGGGCCAGGGCTGGGCATTTTCCCGGGTGCTCTCTCGGGTCCCAGGCGCCCTCTCTCGCCCGTGGAGTGCCCACGCCGTCCCCTGAGCCCCGCAGGACGCCTGCATCCCGCCATAAGCGGCCCACCTCGTCCATGGAGCTGGAACACATGGGGCCGGGGTGCCAGCAACTGGCCTACGTGGCTGCAAACCCGCAGACCCCTCCGTCCCGTCCCCACCACTGCGAAGATCCCCCTGTTCTTCCATCCGTAAAGGGGTCCCCCTTTACGGATGGAAGAACAGGGGGGAGGCCCCCAGGAGATGGCTTTTGTCCGAGCCGCGGCTGGGTGGTTTCGGGCGAAGAGGCGGGCCGCGAAGGCGCAAGCAGGCCCCACCCCAAGAGCATCCCTCCGGGCAACGTGCCCCCCCCTTGAGATATCAGGCCAGGTCCACAGGGTCCCTGGGCTGGTGTCAGAGTTAACGGAGGCCTTCCCTGCCACCCAGAGGACCGCGCGTTTTCCGGTGGACCACACTTCCCAGCAGCTCTCCCACCCCCGCAGAGGCAGAGTGCCAGGGAAGAGCTAGGGACCTGGGGCCGGGAAGAGGGGCCGGCCACGGTTCCGCGCCAGGTGGAGCGGTTCCGGGCGGGCGGGCGGGACCCTCGACCAAGGACCGGTTCTCCCTTGGGGAGTCTGGCCTGTGCCCTGCCTGGGAGGCTAAGAGCCTTGCTTCGCCTGCAAAGCCCCCACCCTGCCACAAGGCGGCAGACTTGGACCCAGCCGCTTCAACCCTCCAGTCTCTGCGGAACCACCCAAAAATGGAGTGTGACCGCTGCGACCTCAGTCCCCCAGAGCTCCAACCCCCACCTCTGTGAGGGAATCGGCGACCTCCTGTCCTTGGCGTCCGCAAAAGGCATTCACCTGCGGTGAACCTGGGCCTCGGGCGAACACGGTCAGGCCCCATGGTAGGAGCCCGGGGAGGCAAGGCAGCCTCTGCGGCCAGGCCTCGGACTCTCCCCGGGGCTCTCTCGGGTCCCAGGCGCCCTCTCTCGCCCGGGGAGTGCCCACGCCGTCCCCTGACCCCCGCAGGACGCCTGCATCCCGCCATAAGCGGCCCACCTCGTCCATGGAGCTGGGACACATGGGGCCGGGGTGCCAGCAACTGGCCTACGTGGCTGCAAACCCGCAGACCCCTCCGTCCCGTCCCCACCACTGCGAAGATCCCCCTGTTCTTCCATCCGTAAAGGGGTCCCCCTTTACGGATGGAAGAACAGGGGGGAGGCCCCCAGGAGATGGCTTTTGTCCGAGCCGCGGCTGGGTGGTTTCGGGCCAAGAGGCGGGGCCGCGCAGGCGCAAGCAGGCCCCACCCCAAGAGCATCCCTCCGGGCCACGTGCCCCCCCCCTTGAGATATCAGGCCAGGTCCACAGGGTCCCTGGGCTGGTGTCAGAGTTAACAGAGGCCCTCCCTGCCACCCAGAGGACCGCGCGTTTTCCCGTGGACCACACTTGCCAGCCCGTCTCCCACCCCGCCAGAGGCAGAGTGCCAGGGAAGAGCTAGGGACCTGGGGCCGGGAAGAGGGGCCGGCCACGGTTCCGGGCCAGGTGGGGCGGGCCCGGGCGGGCGGGACCCACGCCCAGGGACCGGGTCTCCCTGGGGGTCTCGGGCCTGAGACCTGCCAGGGGGGCTAAGAGTCTCTCTTGGCTCAAACGGCCCCACCCTGCCCCGAGGCGGAAAACTTGGACCGAGACGCTTCTACTCTCTAAAGTCTGGGCTGAACTTTGCGAGAAGGGACTGTGTCTGCTGCGACCTGGGTCCCACAGAGCTCGAACCCCCCCTGCCCGTGAAGGGATCCGCGGCCTGTGGTCCCTGGTGTCTGCAAAAGGCATTCACCTGCGGAGAACCTGGGCCCAATGAGCGGGACCAGGCCCCACGGCAGGAGCCTGGGGAGGCCACTGGAGCCCCGGGGGCCAGGGCTGGGCATTTTCCCGGGTGCTCTCTCGGGTCCCAGGCGCCCTCTCTCGCCCGGGGAGTGCCCACGCCGTCCCCTGACCCCCGCAGGACGCCTGCATCGGGCCATAAGCGGCCCACCTCGTCCATGGAGCTGGAACACATGGGGCCGGGGTGCCAGCAACTGGCCTACGTGGCTGCAAACCCGCAGACCCCTCCGTCCCGTCCCCACCACTGCGAAGATCCCCCTGTTCTTCCATCCGTAAAGGGGTCCCCCTTTACGGATGGAAGAACAGGGGGGAGGCCCCCAGGAGATGGCTTTTGTCCGAGCCGCGGCTGGGTGGTTTCGGGCCAAGAGGCCGGGCCGCGCAGGCGCAAGCAGGCCCCACCCCAAGAGCATCCCTCCGGGCAACGTGCCCCCCCCTTGAGATATCAGGCCAGGTCCACAGGGTCCCTGGGCTGGTGTCAGAGTTAAGGGAGGCCCTCCCTGCCACCCAGAGGACCGCGCGTTTTCCCGTGGACCACACTTCCCAGCAGCTCTCCCACCCCCGCAGAGGCAGAGTGCCAGGGAAGAGCTAGGGACCTGGGGCCGGGAAGAGGGGCCGGCCACGGTTCCGCGCCAGGTGGAGGGGTTCCGGGCGGGCGGGCGGGACCCTCGACAAAGGACCGGTTCTCCCTTGGGGATTCTGGCCTGTGCCCCGCCTGGGAGGCTAAGAGCCTTGCTTCGCCTGCAAAGCCCCCACCCTGCCACAAGGCGGCAGACTTGGACCCAGCCGCTTCAACCCTCCAGTCTCTGCGGAACCACCCAAAAATGGAGTGTGACCGCTGCGACCTCAGTCCCCCAGAGCTCCAACCCCCACCTCTGTGAGGGAATCGGCGACCTCCTGTCCTTGGCGTCCGCAAAAGGCATTCACCTGCGGTGAACCTGGGCCTCGGGCGAACACGGTCAGGCCCCATGGTAGGAGCCCGGGGAGGCAATGGCAGCCTCTGCGGCCAGGCCTCGGACTCTCCCCGGGGCTCTCTCGGGTCCCAGGCGCCCTCTCTCGCCCGGGGAGTGCCCACGCCGTCCCCTGACCCCCGCAGGACGCCTGCATCCCGCCATAAGCGGCCCACCTCGTCCATGGAGCTGGGACACATGGGGCCGGGGTGCCAGCAACTGGCCTACGTGGCTGCAAACCCGCAGACCCCTCCGTCCCGTCCCCACCACTGCGAAGATCCCCCTGTTCTTCCATCCGTAAAGGGGTCCCCCTTTACGGATGGAAGAACAGGGGGGAGGCCCCCAGGAGATGGCTTTTGTCCGAGCCGCGGCTGGGTGGTTTCGGGCCAAGAGGCGGGGCCGCGCAGGCGCAAGCAGGCCCCACCCCAAGAGCATCCCTCCGGGCAACGTGCCCCCCCCTTGAGATATCAGGCCAGGTCCACAGGGTCCCTGGGCTGGTGTCAGAGTTAACGGAGGCCCTCCCTGCCACCCAGAGGACCGCGCGTTTTCCCGTGGACCACACTTGCCAGCCCGTCTCCCACCCCGCCAGAGGCAGAGTGCCAGGGAAGAGCTAGGGACCTGGGGCCGGGAAGAGGGGCCGGCCACGGTTCCGGGCCAGGTGGGGCGGGCCCGGGCGTGCGGGACCCACGCCCAGGGACCGGGTCTCCCTGGGGGTCTCGGGCCTGAGACCTGCCTGGGGGGCTAAGAGTCTCTCTTGGCTCAAACGGCCCCACCCTGCCCCGAGGCGGAAAACTTGGACCGAGACGCTTCTACTCTCTAAAGTCTGGGCTGAACTTTGCGAGAAGGGACTGTGTGCGCTGCGACCTGGGTCCCACAGAGCTCGAACCCCCCCTGCCCGTGAAGGGATCCGCGGCCTGTGGTCCCTGGTGTCCGCAAAAGGCATTCACCTGCGGAGAACCTGGGCCCAGGTGAGCGGGACCAGGCCCCACGGCAGGAGCCTGGGGAGGCCACTGGAGCCCCGGGGGCCAGGGCTGGGCATTTTCCCGGGTGCTCTCTCGGGTCCCAGGCGCCCTCTCTCGCCCGGGGAGTGCCCACGCCGTCCCCTGACCCCCGCAGGACGCCTGCATCCCGCCATAAGCGGCCCACCTCGTCCATGGAGCTGGAACACATGGGGCCGGGGTGCCAGCAACTGGCCTACGTGGCTGCAAACCCGCAGACCCCTCCGTCCCGTCCCCACCACTGCGAAGATCCCCCTGTTCTTCCATCCGTAAAGGGGTCCCCCTTTACGGATGGAAGAACAGGGGGGAGGCCCCCAGGAGATGGCTTTTGTCCGAGCCGCGGCTGGGTGGTTTCGGGCCAAGAGGCCGGGCCGCGCAGGCGCAAGCAGGCCCCACGCCAAGAGCATCCCTCCGGGCAACGTGCCCCCCCCTTGAGATATCAGGCCAGGTCCACAGGGTCCCTGGGCTGGTGTCAGAGTTAAGGGAGGCCCTCCCTGCCACCCAGAGGACCGCGCGTTTTCCCGTGGACCACACTTCCCAGCAGCTCTCCCACCCCCGCAGAGGCAGAGTGCCAGGGAAGAGCTAGGGACCTGGGGCCGGGAAGAGGGGCCGGCCACGGTTCCGCGCCAGGTGGAGGGGTTCCGGGCGGGCGGGCGGGACCCTCGACAAAGGACCGGTTCTCCCTTGGGGATTCTGGCCTGTGCCCCGCCTGGGAGGCTAAGAGCCTTGCTTCGCCTGCAAAGCCCCCACCCTGCCACAAGGCGGCAGACTTGGACCCAGCCGCTTCAACCCTCCAGTCTCTGCTGAACCACCCAAAAATGGAGTGTGACCGCTGCGACCTCAGTCCCCCAGAGCTCCAACCCCCACCTCGGTGAGGGAATCGGCGACCTCCTGTCCTTGGCGTCCGCAAAAGGCATTCACCTGCGGTGAACCTGGGCCTCGGGCGAACACGGTCAGGCCCCATGGTAGGAGCCCGGGGAGGCAATGGCAGCCTCTGCGGCCAGGCCTCGGACTCTCCCCGGGGCTCTCTCGGGTCCCAGGCGCCCTCTCTCGCCCGGGGAGTGCCCACGCCGTCCCCTGACCCCCGCAGGACGCCTGCATCCCGCCATAAGCGGCCCACCTCGTCCATGGAGCTGGGACACATGGGGCCGGGGTGCCAGCAACTGGCCTACGTGGCTGCAAACCCGCAGACCCCTCCGTCCCGTCCCCACCACTGCGAAGATCCCCCTGTTCTTCCATCCGTAAAGGGGTCCCCCTTTACGGATGGAAGAACAGGGGGGAGGCCCCCAGGAGATGGCTTTTGTCCGAGCCGCGGCTGGGTGGTTTCGGGCCAAGAGGCGGGGCCGCGCAGGCGCAAGCAGGCCCCACCCCAAGAGCATCCCTCCGGGCAACGTGCCCCCCCCTTGAGATATCAGGCCAGGTCCACAGGGTCCCTGGGCTGGTGTCAGAGTTAACGGAGGCCCTCCCTGCCACCCAGAGGACCGCGCGTTTTCCCGTGGACCACACTTGCCAGCCCGTCTCCCACCCCGCCAGAGGCAGAGTGCCAGGGAAGAGCTAGGGACCTGGGGCCGGGAAGAGGGGCCGGCCAGGGTTCCGGGCCAGGTGGGGCGGGCCCGGGCGGGCGGGACCCACGCCCAGGGACCGGGTCTCCCTGGGGGTCTCGGGCCTGAGACCTGCCTGGGGGGCTAAGAGTCTCTCTTGGCTCAAACGGCCCCACCCTGCCCCGAGGCGGAAAACTTGGACCGAGACGCTTCTACTCTCTAAAGTCTGGGCTGAACTTTGCGAGAAGGGACTGTGTGCGTAGCGACCTGGGTCCCACAGAGCTCGAACCCCCCCTGCCCGTGAAGGGATCCGCGGCCTGTGGTCCCTGGTGTCCGCAAAAGGCATTCACCTGCGGAGAACCTGGGCCCAGGTGAGCGGGACCAGGCCCCACGGCAGGAGCCTGGGGAGGCCACTGGAGCCCCGGGGGCCAGGGCTGGGCATTTTCCCGGGTGCTCTCTCGGGTCCCAGGCGCCCTCTCTCGCCCGGGGAGTGCCCACGCCGTCCCCTGACCCCCGCAGGACGCCTGCATCCCGCCATAAGCGGCCCACCTCGTCCATGGAGCTGGAACACATGGGGCCGGGGTGCCAGCAACTGGCCTACGTGGCTGCAAACCCGCAGACCCCTCCGTCCCGTCCCCACCACTGCGAAGATCCCCCTGTTCTTCCATCCGTAAAGGGGTCCCCCTTTACGGATGGAAGAACAGGGGGGAGGCCCCCAGGAGATGGCTTTTGTCCGAGCCGCGGCTGGGTGGTTTCGGGCCAAGAGGCGGGGCCGCGCAGGCGCAAGCAGGCCCCACCCCAAGAGCATCCCTCCGGGCAACGTGCCCCCCCCTTGAGATATCAGGCCAGGTCCACAGGGTCCCTGGGCTGGTGTCAGAGTTAACGGAGGCCCTCCCTGCCACCCAGAGGACCGCGCGTTTTCCGGTGGACCACACTTCCCAGCAGCTCTCCCACCCCCGCAGAGGCAGAGTGCCAGGAAAGAACTAGGGACCTGGTGCCTGGAAAAGGGGCCGGCCACGGTTCCGCGCCAGGTGGAGCGGTTCCGGGCGGGCGGGCGGGACCCTCGACCAAGGACCGGTTCTCCCTTGGGGAGTCTGGCCTGTGCCCTGCCTGGGAGGCTAAGAGCCTTGCTTCGCCTGCAAAGCCCCCACCCTGCCACAAGGCGGCAGACTTGGACCCAGCCGCTTCAACCCTCCAGTCTCTGCGGAACCACCCAAAAATGGAGTGTGACCGCTGCGACCTCAGTCCCCCAGAGCTCCAACCCCCACCTCTGTGAGGGAATCGGCGACCTCCTGTCCTTGGCGTCCGCAAAAGGCATTCACCTGCGGTGAACCTGGGCCTCGGGCGAACACGGTCAGGCCCCATGGTAGGAGCCCGGGGAGGCAATGGCAGCCTCTGCGGCCAGGCCTCGGACTCTCCCCGGGGCTCTCTCGGGTCCCAGGCGCCCTCTCTCGCCCGGGGAGTGCCCACGCCGTCCCCTGACCCCCGCAGGACGCCTGCATCGGGCCATAAGCGGCCCACCTCGTCCATGGAGCTGGAACACATGGGGCCGGGGTGCCAGCAACTGGCCTACGTGGCTGCAAACCCGCAGACCCCTCCGTCCCGTCCCCACCACTGCGAAGATCCCCCTGTTCTTCCATCCGTAAAGGGGTTCCCCTTTACGGATGGAAGAACAGGGGGGAGGCCCCCAGGAGATGGCTTTTGTCCGAGCCGCGGCTGGGTGGTTTCGGGCCAAGAGGCGGGGCCGCGCAGGCGCAAGCAGGCCCCACCCCAAGAGCATCCCTCCGGGCAACGTGCCCCCCCCTTGAGATATCAGGCCAGGTCCACAGGGTCCCTGGGCTGGTGTCAGAGTTAACGGAGGCCCTCCCTGCCACCCAGAGGACCGCGCGTTTTCCCGTGGACCACACTTGCCAGCCCATCTCCCACCCCGCAAGAGGCAGAGTGCCAGGGAAGAGCTAGGGACCTGGGGCCGGGAAGAGGGGCCGGCCAGGGTTCCGGGCCAGGTGGGGCGGGCCCGGGCGGGCGGGACCCACGCCCAGGGACCGGGTCTCCCTGGGGGTCTCGGGCCTGAGACCTGCCTCGGGGGCTAAGAGTCTCTCTTGGCTCAAACGGCCCCACCCTGCCCCGAGGCGGAAAACTTGGACCGAGACGCTTCTACTCTCTAAAGTCTGGGCTGAACTTTGCGAGAAGGGACTGTGTGCGCTGCGACCTGGGTCCCACAGAGCTCGAACCCCCCCTGCCCGTGAAGGGATCCGCGGCCTGTGGTCCCTGGTGTCTGCAAAAGGCATTCACCTGCGGAGAACCTGGGCCCAGGTGAGCGGGACCAGGCCCCACGGCAGGAGCCTGGGGAGGCCACTGGAGCCCCGGGGGCCAGGGCTGGGCATTTTCCCGGGTGCTCTCTCGGGTCCCAGGCGCCCTCTCTCGCCCGGGGAGTGCCCACGCCGTCCCCTGACCCCCGCAGGACGCCTGCATCGGGCCATAAGCGGCCCACCTCGTCCATGGAGCTGGAACACATGGGGCCGGGGTGCCAGCAACTGGCCTACGTGGCTGCAAACCCGCAGACCCCTCCGTCCCGTCCCCACCACTGCGAAGATCCCCCTGTTCTTCCATCCGTAAAGGGGTCCCCCTTTACGGATGGAAGAACAGGGGGGAGGCCCCCAGGAGATGGCTTTTGTCCGAGCCGCGGCTGGGTGGTTTCGGGCCAAGAGGCCGGGCCGCGCAGGCGCAAGCAGGCCCCACCCCAAGAGCATCCCTCCGGGCAACGTGCCCCCCCCTTGAGATATCAGGCCAGGTCCACAGGGTCCCTGGGCTGGTGTCAGAGTTAAGGGAGGCCCTCCCGGCCACCGAGAGGACCGCGCGTTTTCCCGTGGACCACACTTCCCAGCAGCTCTCCCACCCCCGCAGAGGCAGAGTGCCAGGGAAGAGCTAGGGACCTGGGGCCGGGAACAGGGGCCGGCCACGGTTCCGCGCCAGGTGGAGGGGTTCCGGGCGGGCGGGCGGGACCCTCGACAAAGGACCGGTTCTCCCTTGGGGATTCTGGCCTGTGCCCCGCTTGGGAGGCTAAGAGCCTTGCTTCGCCTGCAAAGCCCCCACCCTGCCACAAGGCGGCAGACTTGGACCCAGCCGCTTCAACCCTCCAGTCTCTGCGGAACCACCCAAAAATGGAGTGTGACCGCTGCGACCTCAGTCCCCCAGAGCTCCAACCCCCACCTCTGTGAGGGAATCGGCGACCTCCTGTCCTTGGCGTCCGCAAAAGGCATTCACCTGCGGTGAACCTGGGCCTCGGGCGAACACGGTCAGGCCCCATGGTAGGAGCCCGGGGAGGCAATGGCAGCCTCTGCGGCCAGGCCTCGGACTCTCCCCGGGGCTCTCTCGGGTCCCAGGCGCCCTCTCTCGCCCGGGGAGTGCCCACGCCGTCCCCTGACCCCCGCAGGACGCCTGCATCCCGCCATAAGCGGCCCACCTCGTCCATGGAGCTGGGACACATGGGGCCGGGGTGCGAGCAAACTGGCCTACGTGGCTGCAAACCCGCAGACCCCTCCGTCCTGTCCCCACCACTGCGAAGATCCCCCTGTTCTTCCATCCGTAAAGGGGTCCCCCTTTACGGATGGAAGAACAGGGGGGAGGCCCCCAGGAGATGGCTTTTGTCCGAGCCGCGGCTGGGTGGTTTCGGGCCAAGAGGCGGGGCCGCGCAGGCGCAAGCAGGCCCCACCCCAAGAGCATCCCTCCGGGCAACGTGCCCCCCCCTTGAGATATCAGGCCAGGTCCACAGGGTCCCTGGGCTGGTGTCAGAGTTAACGGAGGCCCTCCCTGCCACCCAGAGGACCGCGCGTTTTCCCGTGGACCACACTTGCCAGCCCGTCTCCCACCCCGCCAGAGGCAGAGTGCCAGGGAAGAGCTAGGGACCTGGGGCCGGGAAGAGGGGCCGGCCACGGTTCCGGGCCAGGTGGGGCGGGCCCGGGCGGGCGGGACCCACGCCCAGGGACCGGGTCTCCCTGGGGGTCTCGGGCCTGAGACCTGCCTGGGGGGCTAAGAGTCTCTCTTGGCTCAAACGGCCCCACCCTGCCCCGAGGCGGAAAACTTGGACCGAGACGCTTCTACTCTCTAAAGTCTGGGCTGAACTTTGCGAGAAGGGACTGTGTCTGCTGCGACCTGGGTCCCACAGAGCTCGAACCCCCATGCCCGTGAAGGGATCCGCGGCCTGTGGTCCCTGGTGTCTGCAAAAGGCATTCACCTGCGGAGAACCTGGGCCCAATGAGCGGGACCAGGCCCCACGGCAGGAGCCTGGGGAGGCCACTGGAGCCCCGGGGGCCAGGGCTGGGCATTTTCCCGGGTGCTCTCTCGGGTCCCAGGCGCCCTCTCTCGCCCGGGGAGTGCCCACGCCGTCCCCTGACCCCGGCAGGACGCCTGAATCCCGCCATAAGCGGCCCACCTCGTCCATGGAGCTGGAACACATGGGGCCGGGGTGCCAGCAACAGGCCTACGTGGCTGCAAAACCGCAGACCCCTCCGTCCCGTCCCCACCACTGCGAAGATCCCCCTGTTCTTCCATCCGTAAAGGGGTCCCCCTTTACGGATGGAAGAACAGGGGGGAGGCCCCCAGGAGATGGCTTTTGTCCGAGCCCCGGCTGGGTGGTTTCGGGCCAAGAGGCGGGGCCGCGCAGGTGCAAGCAGGCCCCACCCCAAGAGCATCCCTCCGGGCAACGTGCCCCCCCCTTGAGATATCAGGCCAGGTCCACAGGGTCCCTGGGCTGGTGTCAGAGTTAACGGAGGCCCTCCCTGCCACCCAGAGGACCGCGCGTTTTCCCGTGGACCACACTTCCCAGCAGCTCTCCCACCCCCGCAGAGGCAGAGTGCCAGGGAAGAGCTAGGGACCTGGGGCCGGGAAGAGGGGCCGGCCACGGTTCCGCGCCAGGTGGAGCGGTTCCGGGCGGGCGGGCGGGACCCTCGACCAAGGACCGGTTCTCCCTTGGGGATTCTGGCCTGTGCCCCGCCTGGGAGGCTAAGAGCCTTGCTTCGCCTGCAAAGCCCCCACCCTGCCACAAGGCGGCAGACTTGGACCCAGCCGCTTCAACCCTCCAGTCTCTGCGGAACCACCCAAAAATGGAGTGTGACCGCTGCGACCTCAGTCCCCCAGAGCTCCAACCCCCACCTCTGTGAGGGAATCGGCGACCTCCTGTCCTTGGCGTCCGCAAAAGGCATTCACCTGCGGTGAACCTGGGCCTCGGGCGAACACGGTCAGGCCCCATGGTAGGAGCCCGGGGAGGCAATGGCAGCCTCTGCGGCCAGGCCTCGGACTCTCCCCGGGGCTCTCTCGGGTCCCAGGCGCCCTCTCTCGCCCGGGGAGTGCCCACGCCGTCCCCTGACCCCCGCAGGACGCCTGCATCCCGCCATAAGCGGCCCACCTCGTCCATGGAGCTGGGACACATGGGGCCGGGGTGCGAGCAAACTGGCCTACGTGGCTGCAAACCCGCAGACCCCTCCGTCCTGTCCCCACCACTGCGAAGATCCCCCTGTTCTTCCATCCGTAAAGGGGTCCCCCTTTACGGATGGAAGAACAGGGGGGAGGCCCCCAGGAGATGGCTTTTGTCCGAGCCGCGGCTGGGTGGTTTCGGGCCAAGAGGCGGGGCCGCGCAGGCGCAAGCAGGCCCCACCCCAAGAGCATCCCTCCGGGCAACGTGCCCCCCCCTTGAGATATCAGGCCAGGTCCACAGGGTCCCTGGGCTGGTGTCAGAGTTAACGGAGGCCCTCCCTGCCACCCAGAGGACCGCGCGTTTTCCCGTGGACCACACTTGCCAGCCCATCTCCCACCCCGCAAGAGGCAGAGTGCCAGGGAAGAGCTAGGGACCTGGGGCCGGGAAGAGGGGCCGGCCAGGGTTCCGGGCCAGGTGGGGCGGGCCCGGGCGGGCGGGACCCACGCCCAGGGACCGGGTCTCCCTGGGGGTCTCGGGCCTGAGACCTGCCTCGGGGGCTAAGAGTCTCTCTTGGCTCAAACGGCCCCACCCTGCCCCGAGGCGGAAAACTTGGACCGAGACGCTTCTACTCTCTAAAGTCTGGGCTGAACTTTGCGAGAAGGGACTGTGTGCGCTGCGACCTGGGTCCCACAGAGCTCGAACCCCCCCTGCCCGTGAAGGGATCCGCGGCCTGTGGTCCCTGGTGTCTGCAAAAGGCATTCACCTGCGGAGAACCTGGGCCCAGGTGAGCGGGACCAGGCCCCACGGCAGGAGCCTGGGGAGGCCACTGGAGCCCCGGGGGCCAGGGCTGGGCATTTTCCCGGGTGCTCTCTCGGGTCCCAGGCGCCCTCTCTCGCCCGGGGAGTGCCCACGCCGTCCCCTGACCCCCGCAGGACGCCTGCATCGGGCCATAAGCGGCCCACCTCGTCCATGGAGCTGGAACACATGGGGCCGGGGTGCCAGCAACTGGCCTACGTGGCTGCAAACCCGCAGACCCCTCCGTCCCGTCCCCACCACTGCGAAGATCCCCCTGTTCTTCCATCCGTAAAGGGGTCCCCCTTTACGGATGGAAGAACAGGGGGGAGGCCCCCAGGAGATGGCTTTTGTCCGAGCCGCGGCTGGGTGGTTTCGGGCCAAGAGGCCGGGCCGCGCAGGCGCAAGCAGGCCCCACCCCAAGAGCATCCCTCCGGGCAACGTGCCCCCCCCTTGAGATATCAGGCCAGGTCCACAGGGTCCCTGGGCTGGTGTCAGAGTTAAGGGAGGCCCTCCCTGCCACCCAGAGGACCGCGCGTTTTCCCGTGGACCACACTTCCCAGCAGCTCTCCCACCCCCGCAGAGGCAGAGTGCCAGGGAAGAGCTAGGGACCTGGGGCCGGGAAGAGGGGCCGGCCACGGTTCCGCGCCAGGTGGAGGGGTTCCGGGCGGGCGGGCGGGACCCTCGACAAAGGACCGGTTCTCCCTTGGGGATTCTGGCCTGTGCCCCGCCTGGGAGGCTAAGAGCCTTGCTTCGCCTGCAAAGCCCCCACCCTGCCACAAGGCGGCAGACTTGGACCCAGCCGCTTCAACCCTCCAGTCTCTGCGGAACCACCCAAAAATGGAGTGTGACCGCTGCGACCTCAGTCCCCCAGAGCTCCAACCCCCACCTCTGTGAGGGAATCGGCGACCTCCTGTCCTTGGCGTCCGCAAAAGGCATTCACCTGCGGTGAACCTGGGCCTCGGGCGAACACGGTCAGGCCCCATGGTAGGAGCCCGGGGAGGCAATGGCAGCCTCTGCGGCCAGGCCTCGGACTCTCCCCGGGGCTCTCTCGGGTCCCAGGCGCCCTCTCTCGCCCGGGGAGTGCCCACGCCGTCCCCTGACCCCCGCAGGACGCCTGCATCCCGCCATAAGCGGCCCACCTCGTCCATGGAGCTGGGACACATGGGGCCGGGGTGCCAGCAACTGGCCTACGTGGCTGCAAACCCGCAGACCCCTCCGTCCCGTCCCCACCACTGCGAAGATCCCCCTGTTCTTCCATCCGTAAAGGGGTCCCCCTTTACGGATGGAAGAACAGGGGGGAGGCCCCCAGGAGATGGCTTTTGTCCGAGCCGCGGCTGGGTGGTTTCGGGCCAAGAGGCGGGGCCGCGCAGGCGCAAGCAGGCCCCACCCCAAGAGCATCCCTCCGGGCAACGTGCCCCCCCCTTGAGATATCAGGCCAGGTCCACAGGGTCCCTGGGCTGGTGTCAGAGTTAACGGAGGCCCTCCCTGCCACCCAGAGGACCGCGCGTTTTCCCGTGGACCACACTTCCCAGCAGCTCTCCCACCCCCGCAGAGGCAGAGTGCCAGGAAAGAACTAGGGACCTGGTGCCTGGAAGAGGGGCCGGCCACGGTTCCGCGCCAGGTGGAGCGGTTCCGGGCGGGCGGGCGGGACCCTCGACCAAGGACCGGTTCTCCCTTGGGGAGTCTGGCCTGTGCCCTGCCTGGGAGGCTAAGAGCCTTGCTTCGCCTGCAAAGCCCCCACCCTGCCACAAGGCGGCAGACTTGGACCCAGCCGCTTCAACCCTCCAGTCTCTGCGGAACCACCCAAAAATGGAGTGTGACCGCTGCGACCTCAGTCCCCCAGAGCTCCAACCCCCACCTCTGTGAGGGAATCGGCGACCTCCTGTCCTTGGCGTCCGCAAAAGGCATTCACCTGCGGTGAACCTGGGCCTCGGGCGAACACGGTCAGGCCCCATGGTAGGAGCCCGGGGAGGCAATGGCAGCCTCTGCGGCCAGGCCTCGGACTCTCCCCGGGGCTCTCTCGGGTCCCAGGCGCCCTCTCTCGCCCGGGGAGTGCCCACGCCGTCCCCTGACCCCCGCAGGACGCCTGCATCCCGCCATAAGCGGCCCACCTCGTCCATGGAGCTGGGACACATGGGGCCGGGGTGCGAGCAAACTGGCCTACGTGGCTGCAAACCCGCAGACCCCTCCGTCCTGTCCCCACCACTGCGAAGATCCCCCTGTTCTTCCATCCGTAAAGGGGTCCCCCTTTACGGATGGAAGAACAGGGGGGAGGCCCCCAGGAGATGGCTTTTGTCCGAGCCGCGGCTGGGTGGTTTCGGGCCAAGAGGCGGGGCCGCGCAGGCGCAAGCAGGCCCCACCCCAAGAGCATCCCTCCGGGCAACGTGCCCCCCCCTTGAGATATCAGGCCAGGTCCACAGGGTCCCTGGGCTGGTGTCAGAGTTAACGGAGGCCCTCCCTGCCACCCAGAGGACCGCGCGTTTTCCCGTGGACCACACTTGCCAGCCCGTCTCCCACCCCGCCAGAGGCAGAGTGCCAGGGAAGAGCTAGGGACCTGGGGCCGGGAAGAGGGGCCGGCCACGGTTCCGGGCCAGGTGGGGCGGGCCCGGGCGGGCGGGACCCACGCCCAGGGACCGGGTCTCCCTGGGGGTCTCGGGCCTGAGACCTGCCTGGGGGGCTAAGAGTCTCTCTTGGCTCAAACGGCCCCACCCTGCCCCGAGGCGGAAAACTTGGACCGAGACGCTTCTACTCTCTAAAGTCTGGGCTGAACTTTGCGAGAAGGGACTGTGTCTGCTGCGACCTGGGTCCCACAGAGCTCGAACCCCCATGCCCGTGAAGGGATCCGCGGCCTGTGGTCCCTGGTGTCTGCAAAAGGCATTCACCTGCGGAGAACCTGGGCCCAATGAGCGGGACCAGGCCCCACGGCAGGAGCCTGGGGAGGCCACTGGAGCCCCGGGGGCCAGGGCTGGG